>NW_015505247.1:1752568-1817906 GCF_001515645.1 Sinocyclocheilus grahami | reverse complement strand
ATATATATATATATATATATATATGTGTGTGTGTGTGTGTGTGTGTGTGTGTGTGTGTGTGTGTGTGTGTAAAATAGATAGATAGATTTAAATATAGATAGATTTAAATGTTTAGATTTATAATCAAAGTCAAAAATGCAATCTTTATTGTGGGGGGGCAAAACTTACAATCCAGTGCAATACAGTGATGATTATGAAATAATAAATAAATAAAATAAATGTTCCTCAAAAGCCTGATGTAACATGATTTTTTCTAAAAACTATATATATATAAAAACTATATATATATATATATGGATAATCAAGTAAACTAAAAGTTCAGTAAGTGTTCATCTCGAAATATTTCTAACAATTTAAAAGTTGTTGTTATGTTTACTTTATAAAAATATTTCACAGCAAAAATACACATGTACTATTTAAAAAAATTATACTTAAAGGCCTTTTACTTGCTAAAACAAAAAACATAAACTATCAATCAGACAACAGCAGGCATGCATTACATTGTGTATAACAGTTCCCTTTCGTGGAACTTCGAACTGCGTCCTCTAGGGGTCGCTATGGGGAACGCCTCGTCGTGACCCGTGTCTGAAGCCTACATTGAAAAAACACCAACTTGTTTGGCCAGGCGACAGCCATGACGTCACTACCGTCGCAACTAGTACAAAATAGGCGCCGGTAGCGCACATCATCACTTCTTCGTCTGAAGCTTGTGTCCGCAGCATGGCACAAAAAGCTAGAGGACGCAGTGTCTCGTTCCCCTCAGGGAACCATGGTTACATAAGTAACCCGAGACGTTTTTTCAGCAGGGTCAATCACATTGATAATTTAGAGGCCTTAGAAATTTGCATTTCAAATGATACAGTAAGTACTTAATTATAAAAAAAATAATTTGGGGTGAACTACCCCTTTAACAGCATTTTTTTTTTCAGACTATTCTCATTCTGTTGTGGGTACAGCAGCAGAGCTCAAAGCCCCATGCTGAAGAGTTTGTTAAAGCGTGAAATTTAGAGATGCATGTGACGCTAGACCAGTCATGAGGCAAAACAAACAAAGACGTCACGGAAGACAAACAGAGATTTGAGTGCATCATATGCCTCGTTCTCTTCCCTTGGCTCTGTCAAAACACCTTTCCCGGGATCTGTGAAACAGACAGAGTCCATTAGGAGCTCAAGCATATAATCACATCTCTGTAATGAGTTATTAATTAAACTAGGGGCATTCATTGCCCCGCTAACAGCCTCATAAACAATTGACTGGAGATTTGTGTTTTTTGACTCACTGACACCATTAAATAAATCAATATTGGGTTTTGCAGCAAGAGCTCTGTGCCTAGCTCTCCCTGGTTTTTGCCAATCAGCCTCGTTGAATACTAATAAGGGAATTAGTCGCCTCATATTCCGCATGTGTCCCATCAAACAGATCCTTATCAAAAGGGAGCAGAAGACTCATTTGCATGGAGGAAGACTGCTTTGTAGGTAAAGATTTCACAATATGTCATTCATTTCGATTCGTTTCCCATCCTCCATCTTCCTCTCTGGCTGCACAATCACACACACACTTCGCTTTTGCCCAAACAACAAAAACATGGTGTGCCATAGCTGGCCCCTTGGAAGCAGTTTATCCTGCTGTGACAACTCTTGAATGCTTCTTCAAATGCGCCTGCTTTAATGTTAGCGCAGTGTTTATCGTATTTTTTTTTATTTTTTTTCTGAAGCATCCTACTTTTCTAATGATATCTCTGTCCTTTCTTTGAAAACGCTGCCACCAACGAGCGGAGACCCAGCCAACCCCAGCTAGCATTCGGTTCCTTTTGATAGCTGCGCCAATCGATAAGTGTTGCACTTAGCACACCTAATGATGTTTACTATTCAAAGCGTGGAAAGAGAGGCTCTAAAGTGTGCTTTTATGTGTGATGTGTTAGCCAGAAAGCATGAGAAAAATCTGACATGATTAGGCTAAGGACTGCACCTAATGCTAATTGGCACAACAAACATGTCCATATACTTAAAATGTTCTTGAGTAAAAGATCATGTAAAAAAAATCAGGTTGAGTCTGTGCAATTCCATTTCCTTGAATGTAGAAATGATATGGCTGCCAGTTTAACTGATGTTTTAAAAGTATGAACATAAGTTTTTATGTATAAATACAGTATATAATGTATTGTATTTTAGTTCATGTTTATTTTATTTCAAATAAAAAAATGTTCTTTCTTTCTTTCTTTCTTTTTAATTTGAGTTTTTGTTAACTATAATAACCCTGCGGGGTAAAACATCTGTGAATATGTTTTTCAGTGCACTTTATTACCTTCCAGTTTCCATGATATCTTGCATTAGCAATCCTTCATCTTGCCCAAGTCAGTCATTTGGCAATCACTCTGCACTCATTTACACTTAGTATTCAATAAACCACTCTCTTAACTGAAGTTAAGGACATAATTATGCTCGGCCTCCCCCACTTCTCTGATCCTGAAATCATTATCAAGGCCCAGGTTTAAGTTTCACCAGGTGGACAGGGGAAGGAGAGAAGCACTCATTTACTCAAACCCAGCAGTGATACTGGGTCCATCCCTCCTCTCCTCACCTGAGTGCCTCACAGAAAGGAGTTGGCAGGGGGGAGGCCGTGCAGAGCGAACCCCTCGTGTGTGGTCGCAGCTCTGTGGGGCTAATGCAGGAGATTGACTCTTAAATTGAGGCAAGAGTGATGCTCATCGTCTCTCATTAATGAGGTCAGTTAGAAAAGTGGGAGTGCATGTGTGTGTGGGTTTGGGAAAATGAGAATGCAAAAGAGGGAAAAAAGAGAGGTGAAGAGGCTCTGAGACATGCCTGGCCATCTCAGGGTGGTTATTAGTCACGAATCGCTATGTGTTGTGTGTGCGTATGTGCTTTCAGTCTACCTCAGAGCATCTAATGAGGCAAAAGAGAGACTCGCTTATGATATCAGGTATCAATCACAGTCAATATGTCCAATTAAGATCAAAGCTCCACGTTATTTTGAACTTCCCTGAAAAGAAAAATGATCTCCTAATTAATATAGATTTATCCAGGACAGACTGGAAGAAGAGAGTCAAGCCGTAGAGCAGTCAAGCCTCATGTGTTCACACCAGTCCCACTTAAACTACTCCCTCTCTTGTGGTGCATAACAGCAAGGGATTATGGGGGGACGAAGTGGGCATCATTAAAAACCTGCTCCTTTGGGTTTCATTGAGAAACGATTGGTGATTAAGTGTTTGAAATCTGCTACAGACCAACATTCGATAGAGAATAAGAGCAAGATAGAGGTGAGGTGAAACTCTATCTGTCCTGCTTATGCAGTCAATTTTCCCATTCTTTATCCCTCTTACTGCACCAGGATGTGTTCGCGGCTCGCACCGCCGGGCGAGGTTGCCAAACTCATTTCACCTTGTGGACCTCAACTTGACTGCAAGCCAGACAACCCAACGTGATAAGGCCGCATAAAACCTTCACTCTCCTAAGGGAGGGTTATTATACAGACAGAGAGATGCCGCTCTGCATGTGAGAACAACAGGTAATGCTACATCACACTGGCATCGCATTTGCAACATTAAAGGGGGGATAAATCCATGCCATTACTATTCATATCTCCAGATAGGTAGAGAAAGTAAAGAGTATAAAGAGAAAGAAAGAGGTAAAAGGGTTTCTTCTGTCCATACAGCCTTTCCAACAACAGAATACCACTGTAGAGTGCAACGTTCATGTTCTGGCAGTAAAAATCCCATTCATTTTCTCCATAGGGGAATTTATATATATGAATGATATAATTATATACAGCAATGCATATTACTAATCAAAAATGAAGTTTTAATATATTTACAGTAGGAAATTTACAAAATATTTTCATGGAACATGATCTTTATTTAATATCCTAATGATTTTTGGCATAAAAGAAAAATAATAATAGAATAATATTAAAAAAATTATTAAAAATAATTTTGACCCATACAATGTATTTTTGGCTATTGCTCAGCGACTTAAGACTGGTTTTGTGCTCCAGGGTCACATATATATTTTTATATATATATATTTATTTATTTATTTTTTATCATGTTTAACAGTGCACTTCCTGCGATGAACTATCACCCATGATCCTGCAGAGAAATATTACCAGATTAGAGTAAATAAATCATGGTAAATAAATAGTACTCACTCAAATGAAGCATTGTACTGTAAAGAAGTAATCAAACAGTTGTCTTCCTACAGTTTCAAACCACTTATGTTTTTATATATATCTGAATATTTTACAATAGAAACTTAAGATATATTGTTTCTGTATTTATAATGAACATTAATATTAATATTACTATTTTTCCCTTTTTAATTTGAAAACCTAATTCGCAACAAAATATTTGTCTTTGTGTCTAAAACAATATTTTTTGCTTTAAATCCAAGTTTGTAATGTTGTGCTTCATCTCTGAGCTGGTTAGTTCGGTTCCAAAAATCCATCTTTATTTTAAAATCCCTATTTAAAAAAAAAAGAATTGGAAAAATACTTTAAAAGTGGCCATGCACAGTTGCTCTCTATAGCAGTCTGGAAATGGTTGATGACCATTACCTGGCTTGCACATGCTTATGCTTTCATCTACAGCGTTAAGTCACCATCATTGCTGTGGTGGTGAAAGTGTTGACAGACGTGTTCTCACACTCACCTGCAGTACTCCATAATTCCCAGTGACGTAGTCATAGTGATAAGTTACTTTCGTTTTCATTTAATCTTCAAAGAAGGCGAGTAGACGCAAGATGGTCAGTTTCTTTTGCACAGCACATGTGGGACCTAAAGCAAAGATGTGGTTTATAGTTTAGTAAGCTTACATAAACTACATGGAATCTGCAGTGGAATAAAAGGCTAGAATACCATTATTGTGTTACTAACTTTAAACGAGTATCAGTGACTGGACCCAATGAACAGTCAATGACATCACTCCGTGGTGTATTAAACTCTATGTGGCCAAATTATTACTAACAGGGATCGTTCTCAGGACTTTGGCAAACATTTTTCCAGTAATGTTAATAGAACTTTCATTCAGTTATCTTGCCTTTAATGTTCTAGAAACATTATTTATACATCATTTATGGAATGTTTTTGTTTTTTCTGAAAAGTTTTAGTTGGACGTTTGTCTAACATTTTTTTTAATGTTAGCACTTGTTTCAGAATGTTTAGAGAATATTTAAAAGTAATGTTCCCATAATGTTTGCAAAATGATAAAAGAAAATGTTCCCATAATGGATAACCAAGAAAAAAAAAACTTTTTAAAACTTAAAAAAGAAAAAACTGGACGTTTTGAACGTTGAGAGAACAATAAGAAATAACATTTTCATAACTTATTGGGAAGAATGTTCTTAGAAAATATTTTTGTTTATTGGTACATATTTTATGCTAAAGTTAAACTAAGATAATATCACTACAAGGAGATTGTGTCATCTGGATCAATAAGCATCACAACCAGGATCAATAACTTGTAACTAATTTGTATGAACAGGATTTTTACCATTAAAAAAGATATGCAGCAAATTTTGTCAAGACAAATTTGCAACTTTGTTTAAGAGTGGTAAGAGGACCTGTGTCGGGGATATGCAGATATGTTAAGCAGTCTGTGCGGTACGGACTAAAAGCTGTGGGGTGTGCAGGGTGAAGAGGCAGCCTTAGTCCACTGGACAGGTGTAGGTAAACTGATCCCGGTGCCACCCAGCTTCAGGATGAACTTGTATTCACCGTCCCTCTGAGGTGGAGGTCAGGAGGATCGTCCAATCAGCTGCAATCAGAGAGAGAGGACACCCCTCTACCCCTCCTCTGAACCAATGAAATGGAGACAGGTCACCCCGGTCCAATTAAGAGTCATAAAACATAATCAAAATTCAAAGGCTAGTCACTACGGTCTCCATTACTGGGGTTGGTCAGGCTCTGAGGCCAGCACTGATATCTGTTGACCATGCGTTAAACAAATACATTGTGTTCATAGGCCTGAGCCTCACATCTCAGGTGAACTTGACACAATGGCCTGAACCTGACCATCATTAATAGTGACCTACGCATGCCTAAGGAGCGTTCAGTGAAATAAAGAAGAATAAATGTGCTTCTCTTTGCATCAAAGCACTTTCAGATGTTCCATAAACACTGGACAAAGCCATGAGAGGTTCTCTGGCTTGTTTGTTCATTGTTTGTTTAGGAAAATGCTCCTTTTTTGTTATTGCAGACTTAATTCTCTTGTAAATTTGGATTTGTGTTTTCTGTGGTTTGGTAAATATTACCAGCACTATCCATCATTAATAGTGACCTACGCATGCCTAAGGAGCGTTCAGTGAAATAAAGAAGAATAAATGTGCTTCTGTTTGCATCAAAGCACTTTCAGATGTTCCATAAACACTGGACAAAGCCATGAGAGGTTCTGTGGCTTGTTTGTTCATTGTTTGTTTAGGAAAATGCTCCTTTTTTGTTATTGTAGACTTAATTCTCTTGTAAATTTGGATTTGTGTTTTCTGTGGTTTGGTAAATATTACCAGCACTAGCCGTTGTGGAGTAAAACACTTCGTGCCCAGTAGATATTTGCTCACACAGTTAGAGAAAGACTGTTACTAAGTCATGAGAGAAGTGTCTGATGCTCAGTAAAGCAGCATTTTTTAAAATCAAAAATACAGTAAAACAGTAATGTCAAATATTATTACAGTAACATTTTTCTATTTTAATATTTTTAAAATGTAATTTATTCCTGTGATGGCAAAGCTGGATTTTTATCGGTCATTACTCCAGTCTTCAGTGTCACATGATCCTTCAGGAATCATTCTAATACGCTGATTTGGTGCATGATTTGGAGTATCATTTATTATAATCAATGTAAAAAAATATATATATATATATATTTGATTAATATTTTTATGGAAACTGTGGTTATTTTCTTTGATGAATAAAAAGTAAAAAAATAAAATATTTTAAATAGAAATATTTTGTAACATTATAAATATCTTTACTGTCTACTGATCAACTTAATGTGTCCTTGATAAATAAAAGAATGTCTTTAAAAATAAATAAAATCTTATTTACCACAAACTTTTGAAGAGTAGTGTATTTGTATCACTTCCTCTACTGTGTTCGCATGTTCAGTTGAATTTTGACAACTCATGGTAATTTGTTGTTAAAAGTTGTGTCAGTAGTAATATCTAATTATTTGACATAGATTACTCAGTTATGGTTTGTACATGTGAAAATATCGAATTTTGTGTTGAAAACAGACAGTTCTATACATGTAAAAGGATAAGTGTATTTACAACAGAATGTGTATTATCATAATGTTTTTTATCATAAAAGAGATTTCATCATCTGATAAGCGTCTTTCTTTCATACACTACCAGTCAAACATTTAAACATACCTGAATCAACGTTTTAAATGATCCAAAACTCCACTATAAGTAGTTTGTCCAAATCTTTGACACTGATCTGCATAACCTTAAAAGAATGCTGTGTGAAATGTGTGTTGGCTTATTAAATATTTTGGCTAATTATGTAGTAACACATTGTACTGTATTTAATAGAGTTCTGTCCCCGTATCTTAAGACATAACACAACAGTTTTAACCTACATTTTTCTCAGTTTAGCCTGAGGTTAAAAGCAAGAACCATCAGTTAAACACCTGGGATGGAGAGTAATTCATCTGACCTTAAACAGCCACGAGCACAGGAAAAGAAAGAGGGAACATTAGCGAAGCTATCAGAAGTCCTGACGTCGCTTGCGCTTTAAAGCTGATTCTGCTGTCATTGTTTTCTTTATTTCACCAGTAGATAAAGAAAAATGCTAGCCGAATCAATCCCAACTTATCACCATGAGCTCATAAATGTCCAAGAAGATGTACTAATGACAGTTTAGTGAGAGGGAAGTCAGCTGAGAAACCCAAATACACACACATTCTTTCCCAGTGTGGTAGAGAGGTCATGGAAAGCCGAGGGGCGGATGGACTCATGGCTGTGCATGAAAGCTGGTTTGGTGCAGTGTCTGTCGGATGGATTGAGCTGATCACAAAAGCATATCGCACAGGATGCTGTCCCCTGGCCCTAACGAGAACTGAATTATAGAGTAACAGGAAATTAAAAAATTCTTGCAATGCCGATCCACTACTCTTAGCCGTTGCACTCTGACTTGGACTGGCCCTGCTTTGAACTTCAGCCACTGAACAGGTTCTTTTGATTTTTTAAATCATTTTTTTTCTTCCAACAACACTAATATGGGAACTATTAGAGCCATAGCAAGAATTGGTTGTTTTTCCATCTGGTTTCTTTCTGCTGTCTTTTTTTTTATGCATTTCAGTCATAAAATTTACATCATTTCGTCAAAAATCAAGTACTCCAGTACTACGATAAACCCTTCGCTTTGACTTACATTCTCAGCAAATCTTGACAATTTTTAGCCTAAGTTCAGAGTAAAAGAGCAATGTTGGTTGCCATGGCTTCAAACAGAAACATTTAAATGAATCATCCACCTCTAATTCCCTAATCTGAGGGAATTATACTGCACAGAAAACTGATCACTGAGGAAAACCCTCTGAACCTAATACCTAGTCAATTAATGTCATAGTGCAAAGTGCGCTGGTTTACGATCAATACTGTATTTAAAAGTTGTGAAAACATCTATTTGTCAAAGCTGTCATTTTGAGTCAAACTGTACATGGCAAAGGAAAACGGAGCTACATGGAGCTTATTGCATTTGCAAGGAGAGGAAAACCATAGCTGGATTGTTTTAATATTTAAACAGCATATGGAAGTTGTTCAGAAAGCATTTGTACTTCCCTGTTAATAAAGACTCTTACATCAGAAGGTTTTGTTGCAATTACCTTAGTTAGCTGGAAATGTTGGACCCAGCAAGAGGCTAATTTTACTAAACATCCGAAGCAAAGACCTACACGTGTGTTTATGGACTTGTTGGCACATTTAGGGCAGGGAATGCTCTGATGACCAACACAGGTAATGAGGTATGACTGTATTACACACACTAGCTAGAGCTGAATTCCCTGAGGAGCCACTATACTGATTGGTTGAAGGGGCCCCTGCCATATTACGGTTAGCGATTAGCAATAAATATGACATCACTTTACTCATATGTCTACAGAATTCATAGGATTGTGAAGTCTACTAAAGTCACAAAGATTAAATAGAGGTTTAAATAGATTATATAACATACTAAACTGTAAATTCAAAGCTACATTGAACAAAATTATAAACGCAACACTTTTGTTTGTTGCCCCCATTTTTCATGAGCTGAACTCAATGATCTAAGACTTTTTCAATGTACACAAAAGGCCTATTTCTCTCAAATATTGTTCACAAATCTGTCTAAATCTGTGTTAGTGAGCACTTCTCCTTTGCCGAGATAATCCATCCACCTCACAGGTGTGGCATATCAAGATGCTGATTAGACAGCATGATTATTGCACAGGTGTGCCTTAGGCTGGCCACAATAAAAGACCACTCTAAAAGTGCAGTTTTATCACACAGCACAATGCCACAGATGTCGCAAGTTTTGAGGGAGCATGCAATTGGCATGCTGACTGCAGGAATGTCCACCAGAGCTGTTGCCCGTGAATTGAATGTTCATTTCTCTACCATAAACCGTCTCCAAAGGCGTTTCAGAGAATTTGGCAGTACATCCAACCGGCCTCACAACCGCAGACCACATGTAACCACACCAGCCCAGGACCTCCACATCCAGCATCTTCACCTCCAAGATCGTCTGAGACCAGCCACCCGGACAGCTGCTGCAACAATCGGTTTGCATAACCAAAGAATTTCTGCACAAACTCTCAGAAACCGTCTCAGGGTAGCTCATCTGCATGCTCGTCATCCTCATCGGGATCTCAACCTGACTGCAGTTTGTCGTCGTAACCGACTTGACTAAGGCACACCTGTGCAAAAACAAAATGGGGGCAAAAACAAAAGTGTTGCGTTTATAATTTTGGGGCAACATGAACCTATTTTTGGAGCAGGCCAGACCAGTGATTCTCTTGATTCCGTAGGTGAGTTAAGACATGACTGAAAAAGAAAAAAAAACTTTTTAGGTAACTTATTCATTCTATATTCAAGTGAAAGTCGAAACAACCTTGTTGTACAGTTTTGTTTGGTAAGCAAAGGGGAATCAAGTGTGATGACAATTTTCCTGTTTTTAAAGCAATTTGAATTTGAATTGATTGGACAGATCAAATCTAGACATGCCCCAGACAGACACAATAATAGTGCAACTTAAAGGGGCAGTTCATCCGAAAATAAAAAAATCCATCATCATTAACTCACTATCATATCATTCCAAATCTATAGCCTGTGACTTTATTTCTTCTGTTGAACACGAAAAGAGAACTTTTGAAACATTCTTCAAAATATACACCACTGTGCAAAATATTTTTTAATGTTTTTTGAACAAGTCTCTTATGCTCATCAAGGCTGCATTTATTTGACCAAAAATACAATAAGACTAGCGGTGTGCGATATGACGATTTTTGATCATGGATGATTAAAATGTCTCCACGATCTGCTTTTGAAGAAATAGTATTGCGCTACATCGCACACAGTTCTGGCGCCTCAGTCTCAAACTACACAACATACATTCACATCAAATGTTAACTCAGCGGTAGAGTTTCACTCATGGGAAACTGCACTGATTCGCAATCACTAAAGTACATTATTTGCATATGCTTTAAAGCCTTGCCGGTTAAGCTTTTTATTCGCGTGCTGTTCTGACATGCACATTTTCTGAGCGCTCACACATGAAGCGTGTCTTTTATCTTTCGTGTCTGATTGCGCTAATACTGTCAAAAATGCATATAAACACAGCTGGTTATGTCTAAAATGAAAGTAAACAGTTGAGAGAGAAAAAATGGATGCGTGCCTGTATATTATGTGTGCAGGTCTTAAAGTGACAGTACAAAACATGCTGCCGCTTGTCATTAGAAGGATAGTTCATCCAAAAATTTTAATTCTGTCATTATTTACTCACTCTAATGTTGTCCCAAACCTGTGTTAATTTGTGCTGAACACGAAAGAAGATATTTTGAAGAATGTGGGTAACCAAGCAGCTGCTGGTCCCCACTGACTTAGTTTTTTCCAAATATTATGGAAGTCACTGGTGACCAGCAACTGTTTGGTTACCCACATTCTTCAAAATAACATTTACGTTCAACAGAAGAAAGACACTCATTCAGCTTAAAAACAACTTGACAGTGAGTAAATTAATTTTCATTTTGGGATGAACTATCCCTTTAAAGTAAATAAAACAACAAAACAGAGAAATATCACTCACTGCTCTTGACTGAAGAACTTTAATACAGTTGCTTTAATAAGAATCAATGTATAATTTATACAGTGAAGTGTATATAGTGTTTTATTTTTATATTTGTTCATTAAATTTCTTGAATACTAACTGCTAAATACACCTACCATACCTGAAAAATAAAGTGCTGTTTGTTTTATTTGTATATTATGTAATAATGTATTTGTAATGTATACCTTTGCTCTTATTTTTTAATAACAAAGATAAAGTAATTACAAAGATGTAATTTTTATATAGATGTAATATCTTCACCCACTTTGGCTTAAATGTATGCATTTTATTGTTATTATTTGATATTTTGTTACCTTGTAAGACTTTGTTTTTAAAATAGAGAAATCGGTTTGGCTGTACTGCTCAGACAACTTGCAAAATAGTAAAACCAACATGACAAAGAAACCAATCATAATCATGAATCATGATTTTCCTGTAAAAAATCTTGATATGATATTTTTACCATATCGCCCACCCTTAAGTAAGACAGTAATATTGTAAAATATTGTTACAATTTACAATAGTGTTTTCTATTATAATTTACTTTCAAATGTAATTTATTTTTGTGATGGCAAAGCTACATTTTTTGCAGCATTACTCTAGTCTTCAGTGTCACAAATTCCTTCAGAAATCATTCTAATATGCTGATATGGTGCTCAGGAAATGTTTCTTATTATTAATTTGATCAATATTGAAAACAGTTTTGCTGCTTAATATTTTTTGTGGATACTTGCTGAATAAAAGTATTAATTACTTTAAAAAAACAATCTTACAGACCCCAAACATTTGTATAGTAGTGTAATTTAATATTTTTAATTAAGTTTGAAATGTAAGGAGGGTGAGTAAATGTTACTTTCAAATGTAATTTATTTTTGTGATGGCAAAGCTACATTTTTAGCAGCATTACTCTAGTCTTCAGTGTCACAAATTCCTTCAGAAATCATTCTAATATGCTGATATGGTGCTCAGGAAATGTTTCTTATTATTCATTTTATCAATATTGAAAACAATTTTGCTGCATAATTTTTTTGTGGATACTTGCTGAATAAAAGTATTAATTACTTTAAAAAAACAATCTTACAGACCCCAAACATTTGTATAGTAGTGTAATTTAATATTTTTAATTAAGTTTGAAATGTAAGGAGGGTGAGTAAATTATGAAATTAAATTTTTTAAAACTCCATTTAATTATCAATGATAGTTGCATTTGAAAATCTGAGGGGCATGTGTCAGTTTTAATAGTCATGGCTCTAGTTTTTTATATATATATATATTCTAATCCATTATGAAATTGCGCCAGCAGTAGATCAAGGACGCTATTACAGTAGAGCTTGTGGGGCTGTCAAACAATCTGGATGTCACGTACACACATTGCTAAAGTCTTTATTTTCTTTAACTCTTAGCACTTGCTGAAATCTGGGATGTTTACAGTTGAAGTTTGTGGTAAACCTTTGGCTGTGTGGCTGGTGCTGTAGTTGAACTCATGCTCTTTCAGTTGAAGGATGTTCAAAAGGCTGTGGCTGGCATACAGAGTGATCACTCTCCACACTTTTATCTCTCTCTCCCCACATTAGCACATAGATGAAGCTTCACTTTGTCTCTGCAGCGTTAAAACTCACTCGGAATAAACAACACTTCTTCTTATCGGTAATAGGCAGATTTCTGACATCCTAAAAAATGCTCATACCATTAATATCCCGGGATTATAATATTCCGACCAGGACAGGTGTCTTTGAGCATCCTGTTTATCTTGGTATTAGGTGTACACAAAGTTAGTTTGTTTGTTACATAAGCACAGAGACATGGTGAACTGACGATTTATTATTTGTGTATGCTTGAAAGTTAAAACTGTACAGATTACATTTACAACTACAGCAAGAAACAAACGTTTTGCTGTCAGATCTATTTTGTGAGTCAGAAAAGATCCTATTGCTCAGCATCCTGAGCCTTCCTCGACCTGACAGTTATATCCTCATCCTGAGAACAAATCAGCCATATTATATAGCTGAATTATATTATGTTCACTTGTTTATCTAGCAGCTATTACACAAATATGATATTATTATAGTGGACTGAAATTATCACAAATATTATCCTTTTTTTATGACCAGGTGTGTGAAAACTAGCTACCAATCTGAAACCAATATACGATTTATGTAATTGGAAATGTATTTATATTGTTACTGAGGTTTAATTTTTATTTTATTTTTAGTAAAGAATATCTAGTCACTTTAAAACAATTTCATTTGAGTTGTAGCGCTTTGAAGTAAAATATAATTAATAAAACTTTTAATACACTGTTTGTAATTCATTGAAGTGATCAGAATCTATTCTAGGCATTACACATAGTGAGTACACTATGACAAATACTTTGGCAGAGTGTTAGTAAACTAATAAACATATTTATGCAGCAATTCAATCAAATGTATTGTTTTATTGTTATTGTGCAGCCTGTAATTATTCAGTCAACAGTCTGCTTTCATTGCTGCTAGTTCTTTGATGTTGGTTTGGTGTGTCATGGCCTTAAAATACTTTTTTTTTTCTTAGTGTGAAAATCATTTTAAAAATCTAAAGAGCATTTTTCCACTATAAATAAGCTTTTGTGGAATGGAAAAGTTCTATTGATGTTAAATGGAAACATAGACACCAATAAACAATAATATTTGTTATTATTTTTAAAGGTGTAGTGTAGATGCAGAATTCAGAATTTATTTTTACAATCCTCAAATGCATAAACGGATCGTTCACCCAAAAAATCTGTCATCATTCACTCATTGTTTACTTGTGCAGAACAAAAAAGATTATATTTTGAAGAATGTTTGGTTATTTTTGCCCATACAATGAAATTCAATGGGGCCCAAAACATCACTGGACACAAAATAAAATTGGAACAAAATAAAAACACTGAGACGTTTTTCAAAATATCTTCTTTTGTGTTCCACAGAAGAAAGAGCGTCATACAGGTTTGGAGTGACATGAAGGTAAGTAAATGATGACAGAATAATCTTAATTATTGGTAAATTATACCTTTAACTAAGATTGTCTAGACAATTCTGCATGCACTGATAAGTTCCCGATACTAGTTTAGAGGCCTGAAGTGAACTTTTGGTGTCATGGATTGATAACTGGAGTGAAATCACTTCTTTATTCATAGACGTAAGTGGAGATCTGCAGCAGCCATGAAAACAACCATGGCCGTCACAGAAAAAAACAATAATCAGTGAACTTTTCACCTCTATTACCCACAAAGCCATGAACAGTCTGTGATCCCATACTTATTGACATCTGTCATTTCCAAATGAACTCAATAATGCTGTCCATTCCAGACATGACAGTTGAGGAACGGCATCTAAATAAAATCAAGTTGTTTATCAGTAGTAATATTTGCATTTTATGGCGAATACGAAAACAATTGCTTTGAAGGCGGCTGGTTAAAGACTTCAAAAGGAGTTGGACGAGGAATGCCGAACACTTGGCAAGCATTTGATCTTTAAACCCTTTTGATCAGATATGTCCACCTAGGATAGCCATCTCTATTGTTCCAGCTATTGTGTTGCTCAGGGCTACTTTCTCAGTGACAAATGTGGCCCTGCAACAGTTAATGCAGCAGTTCTATAGACCTTCTCTTGTTCCTTTGTGCTCAACCAACATACGTGGTGAGATACAGATCTGACTGTTTGTAAAAACACCTCTGAAGCAAACTTACAATATGCGCAACCACTTACAATGAACATATCAGCCATGAGAGTGGCTGATATGTCCATGAGAGTGGATAATGTGATAATTCTGGTAATTTTTCCACTGAAATGTTTTTTTCTCTACATGGTAATATCACTTATTGATATAATGGATGAATAAATACATACCTACTAGATCAAATTTTTCTCTAGATCAAATGAATCACCTTCATAACATCCATAGGATAATGAAATTACCATACAAAGCGTTACAAAGACAGCATGAGGTGAGAACGGGAAATCGAATATAAAGAGGGCTGAAATGACCTTAATTACCTTGAAATGAGAAATAGATGCTGGTATCACAGTACCATGGTTATGCTGTCATGCATTTATTGCCTTATCGATGATGAAAAATGAAATGGATTTTTTTATCGATTTATGGGGAAGAGGAACCATTTAATTTCATGATAATAATTGAAATTATGCCTGTTCATCTCAGAGTATATGACCTGTGGCAGTACTGAGAAGTTTTGCTTCCTCAAACAAGTACCTCACAGTTCATCCAACTACATTTATGAGACGTAATGCACAACTGCTGACCAGATCATTCAATCTTATTGCTTTTTATAAAGAGATTACACCATTATGGGTGTTAAATTAAATCATTTGCCTCACATTTTCACACATACATAAAGGTTTTTACCTGCTGGGCCTGTTGTGCAGATCAGCTTCATTTCATTTTGCCTTCCGTTGACTATAGGTGCAACAAAAGCTCCAAAATTATGCATTAGACAGAATATTTAACACACTCGTGTAAATACTCTGACATATGTAAGATCTACTGGCTTTCTTCCTTTCTGTCTGCTGTACTTTTCCTGTTCTTACATTCACTTCTTCCTTTCTGTCTGCCTGCTTTACACTTTTGACACATGCTGATGATTATCAGTGCTATTCTGGTTCATTGAAAGTCTGCCAGATGTTTTTCATGTCACTCATTCCTCATTTTAGTGTAAGCAAATAAACACTTCAGAGCAGGATGCAAATATATTAGAATGTGAGATGAAATTGCTTTGCAGAGCCTTTGGCAGAACATTCACTGAACTAATAAGGATGATTAGGTGATTTCAGGGGTGGGTGAGTGAGTGAGTGAGTGGGTTCAGACCAACCCCTCATTTCCTCTTTCCCTGGGGGCGTGTCTGAACCTGCCCCCCAACCAACCAGCAGCTGTACGATGAATGTCCAGGAACGCCCCTCTGTCCTAACACAATGGTTCAGATGAAAGCAATGAAAACATTAAAGCAGGGAACGGACAATGGAACTCGATAAATGCGCACATGCTGTTATGCTGTGTACATTTTTTAAAATGTAGATATTTCTATTTTTTTGTATAATGATTACTTATTTTAGCACAAAAAGGGTTAAGGCTGCATGTGAATAGACAGTTTTTATTAAAATGACTTATACATTTTTGTAACATGAATAGGTTCAATAGAATGCTTTCATCACACAAATTAATGTTAACGTGATGAATATGATGAGCACATTGTTCCTTACAATGGATGCTACAGCAAATGCAGTAATATGCATATTCAATTTAAAAAGCAAACACAGCACACAGAAATAAAAGACTTTAAAAATGCACTCACTCTAGAGATAATATCAAAGCCTTTGCTGTCCCTGGCACTTTTCAAATACAGAGAGCTGAATTACCAGTTTGTGAAATTTACAAATGTATCAAAATTGTTCTTAAGTAAAATTAATGTACTAGATTATTTTTAAAAGGCCAAACAATGAAATCTACAGTTGAGTAAAATGATATTGCATATTATGTTTCTTAATGTCCTCTGCCACATATTTTCTCACACACATTTGAAGAAGCTATATGTTCGTCTACAATGACAATTCTGTTTTTGAAAATCTGATTTGGTTTACATTCAGTGACGTGACGTGTGGCCAAGTATGGTGACCCATACTCGGAATTAGTGCATTAGTGCACACACACAGCAGTGAACACACACAAACCGTGAACACACGCCCGGAGGAGTGGGCAGCCATATATGCTGCAGCGCCCGGGGAGCAGTTGGGGTTCGGTGCCTTGCTCAAGGGCACCTCAGTCGTGGTATTGAAGGTGGGAGAGAGCGCTGTACATTCACTCCCCCCACCTACAATTCCTGCCGGTACGAGACTCGAACCCACAACCTTTTGGATTATGAGTCCGACTCTCTAACCATTAGGCCACGACTTCCCCGTTATGATATAATTGAAAACAAAAATGCAACATGATTCCTGTTGCCAGACAAAATTGGCCTGTAAAGAATAAAAAACTTGTTAGGTTTAGGATTGTTTAGGTTTTGGTAGTTGTTGGCCTTTACATGCCCTTTATACTTTTCTCTAAATACCTTTAAGAGCTTTTAATTGTATTGAAATGCAATGCAATGACACATTATTGTGACCTAAATATCCAACAAGTTATGGTCAAGCCATATGTTAAAAGGTTCAGCATACAAGGTATTGTTAAAAGATGAGATACTATTCAAAACATAATCTGAAAGGAAGCAAATATTTTAAATATAAAATGTAAAGAAATGTAAGCACATTGTTATGATCTGAATGAAAATATATAGTGTGAACTTTTTGTTTTGTTTTTAATTTATTTGTAGTTTCGTTTTGTCAGGGAAAGATTATAAATAGTGTAAACAAAGTCCAATCATTACACATTTTTTTGCCCGTTATGCCAATTTCACTTTCTATGTAAACATTTGTATCAGCTTTTTCAATGTGTTGTGTACATTTCCTTTTACTTTTTGATGTCAAGACTAGAGAAAATTTCAAATTCTCACGAAAACAAATTTTTCTTGTGTTGTTGGGTCCTTGTAATGAACTGATTGTTGATAGTTATCAGTTTTTGTTGTACATGTAAACACTCAATGCCTTAATGAACTGCACTGTAGAATGACTGATCCCTGCAGTAATTACCATCTGCCTCCTTACACACACTTAGTCATGGAGAAATGCCAAAGAACAGAAAAAACACTATTTTCCCCTCACGAACACTTCATCACATCATACTGAGTAAAACAGTAGGCTCAGAGTGCAGATAGCAATCTAACTTTGCTTTTAGTATATGGTTTTTGGAGGGAAGTTATGTTTAATTGTTGGCTGAGTCTTGGCTATCAATTAACTCCCTGATCAGAAAGAAGACCATTCTGCACTTTGAAGATGCTCCCCCAGGTCTTAACTGAAGAAGTATTGTTATTGCACGACTTGTGTTGCTTTCTTTAACACACTCTAAAACACCAGTAATTGTCCCTCCATTCCCCAGAGCATCTCTAGAGAATACGCTTATTCCACCACAAACTCAAACTCTTTATAAACACAGTTGCAGAGCATCATTAAATGACCATTTTTAAAGGATTTCAGGTGTGCTCCGGTCACAGAGGTGTCTCCTTTGGGAGGGAGAAGACGGGAGAAGTGCTTGACAGTTGGGTGTGAGTGCACTAGTTAATTCTCCCCCCGGCACAGCAGTGGCCAGCAGTGGTGGGGATAGTGAGGTTTTGGCCCATTAGCTGAATGCTGTTTAATGAGAGGAAGAAAATGGGATGGAGAGAGAGAGAGGGCAGAGCTAAAGGCTGACTCTTTTTTAATGAGCAAAGTGTGAGTCAATAAGCAATGGACGGCTTCTGCAATTCATGGATGCTTAATGACATTGCTAATCCCTAAGGCGACTACGCGGGCGAAACAATTGGTTTTCACCCTTGTATGGTGAAATATCCCAGCAACACCTACCCTCAGCTTGGGTTGCCTCTCAGACAGGGCGCATGTTGCAATATACAGCCTGTTCTTAAATATGGAGCTAGATGGAATCAGACAGAGTTATGGGAATATTGAGAACACTTTTTTCTGATACAAATATAAAAGGAATTATTTTAATTCTGTTAGATAAGTACATGAGTTCACTAATAAAATACATCCAAATACATTATAATGCATTAGCATTGTATTTCTCATAGTTTCCTATTTATCTTGTATCAATATACTTACTGTTTATAGGAATAATTCAACCAAAAGAAAGAAGAGAAAGAGAAAGAAGTGCTCATATTAAATAAATTAAGTGCTAAATTAAATATCATCAAATAAAAAATGATATCAAGTAATAAAAAGTGACAAAATATTATCTGAAGGGGAACCTAAACACAGTACATAAACTTATATGTACATATCCTCCATTGCCAACTCAACTTCAGATGTGCTGTCCATATGGAAAAGGATATGCAGATTTAAAAGTGAAAGTAATGTGAAACCAACTTCATTCCACAGCACATTCCAGGCTGGACTTCAGTGGTTTGCGCTCCTGTGCCACTGCCACATCAGATCTGGCACAGCTGAATTAATGGATGTTTGAAAGTAAATCCAGAATTCTCTGGGTTTGGGACAACATTTTCATGCATAGGCCCCTAACCCATATTAAGCAGTGTTTTAGTGGAGCCCCTGTCATTATAAAGCCAGGAACGTTTCCAGCGTAGTGTTGGGTGAATCACAAACTAGAGAAAACTGCAGATTTTAACACCTCATAATGGTTCACAAGATATGAGTAAATCTGTTTTGTCATTCAAAAAATATAATTGTAATAGTAAAAGTAACATGGCCTTTAAATGTATTTTGAGATTAATCCAACTGTTTAAAACCACTGAAATCAAATATATACACTATACCATTAAAAAATATTTATTTGTCATATTGACTAAGATATATATTTGTAATATGTTTTAGATATTTCATGCTTTAGTGTGTTTGAAAATATAGTCAGGTGTTAGAGAATAGCTAACCAAACATACCAAAATAAATATAAATTTTTCGAGGTTTTGCGATATTTTCCAACATTTTTTAATAGTGACAGTATTTCAACCATTTTAGCTTTTCCAGTAACTAGTTATTTAGCTACAACAATATTTATATTGCAACCATTGCTTTACAGTAAAAGTAATTGAAACAATAATCTCTGTTATGTAGTATTAAGGAGGTCTGAGTCAATTTAGGTTTAACCATCTGTTATAAATCCAGGTTTGGTATCTTTTAACAACCACAAACTACTGCAATCCTACTGCAGGCTCCTTTACAAACACTCATATATGTTACAACCACATGCAAACCCTTACATATATCAGAACAAACAAAACCACATACAATATTTAGTGCTTGTTTCATTTCACATGCTTATCCTCCCTTTCTCTCACACAGACCTAGATCCAGATGTCCTTTGCTTTCAGCCCAGCCTGTCTGCCAGCGGAGGCAAGAGAGCTGCCCTGGCATGAAGAGACAGACAGATGAAAGAGAACGAATGGAGACAGAGAGTAATGAAGCAAGGGGCAAAGTGAAGGAGAAGAGAAAGGTATGAAGATAGATGTATAAACAGAGAGAGAGCAAAAAGACAAGATATTTTTTTCTTCCTGATGTCTTTATTGGCAGTTCACCCTGGGAGACCAAATGTGCAACATGTCCATTCTCTTCACCCTCTTTCTTTCTCACACTCTGCCAAACTGTCCCATTTTATTTCAATTCTGCCTTTCACCTGTGTGCAGATGTAAGGTAACTGGGTTTCTGAAAAGAAAACCAAGGACATTTCTAGTTCAGGGATCAGTAGGATTATTGAACTCAAGCAGGATTATTGAAATTTTGAATGTAGTTTAATGTCTATTAATTTAAAAAGAGATACATCTATTACTGTAATGAATTAGAAATATGGCATATCATATCTGTAATACTACTCTTTGTATTGTCATCACTGAAACTGAATGCTGAATCTATTACACTGAGTTAATGTAACTAAAAGAAATCAATATATATGCAATATGTATGTATAACAGAAGATTTTTATTAATGTTTTGGAAAAATGTTTCTTTTGCTCACCCAGTCTGCATTTATTTAATCAAAAATACAGCAAAAAAAACAGTAATATTGTGAAATATTATTACAATTTAAAATAACAATTTTCTTTTTAAAGAGATTTTAAAATGTAATTTATTCCTGTGCTGGCAAAACTGTATTTTCAGCATCATTACTCCAGTCTTCAGTGTCACATGATCCTTCAGAAATCATTCTAATATGATGATTTGCTGATGAAGAAACATTTATTATTATCAATGTTGAAAACAGCTGTGCAGCTTAATCATTTTTGTGGAAACCATGATACCTGCTGAATAAAAGTATTAATTACTTTTAAAAATGTATACATTTTTGGAAACTTTTTTCAGGATTTTTTAAAGAATAGAAAATTCAAAAGAACACCATTTATATGAATCTAAAAACTTTTGCAACATTATAAATGTCTTTACTATCACTTTTATCAATTTATTGTGTCTTTGCTGGAAAAAGGATTTACACCTTACAGACCCCAAACTTATGAACAGTGGACATTTTTTTTTAATTGTTCTTTTTAAATTGTTAAGGAAGGAAAGGAAGGAAAGAACGTGACGTGTAGCCAAGTATTGTGTCCCATACTTGGAATTTGTGCTCTGCATTTAACCCATCCAAGTGCTCACACACAGTACTGAACACACACACACACACACACACCGTGAACACACATCCGGAGCAGTGGGCAGCCAATGTTGGAGGTTCGGTGGCTTGCTCAAGGGTCTCACTTCAGTCGTGGTATTGAGGGTGGAAGAGAGCACTGGTCATTCACTCCCCCCCCCCACCTACAATCACTGCCGGACCTGAGACTCGAACCCGGGACCTTTAAATAGTGTTGTTTGAATTGGCTTAAATATTTTTTTCTCTTCTTTAATAACAGACAGACAACCTCCACCAAGCCCCTCGTCAAGCAAGTTGTTCCTCTCAGCAGGGCCTCACAGGTGTGAGTGATCTGTCTTTCTCCATCTCCTTCCTGGCTGTTTTCTCCTCTTTTCCCTTTTCTATGTATTCTTCCCCTGCAGTAGAGGGCGCTGTCTGGGGTGCGGCGAAAACTATCCTCAGATAACAGCCACACATCCCTTCCCTCTAGCCTTTTTCTACCTAGCTCACACATCCCCTCCGACAGAGGAAATTAGGGCCAGTTTAATAGATCTTAGAGGCCAGTAAACACCACCCGAGATTGCTCACTGATTGCTGGACCTGATTGGTCGTCCACACACAAACTGTAAACCTGCACACCCGCCTAGTGCTTATCTTTGGCCAAAATCAGCCCCTTTACTCCTCTTCACTTAGAAAGAGCTGTCCAGAGAAAATATATAACCCATTTAATGTAGCACTCACCTTCTCTGAGGAGTTGTGAGATAGTATCAAACGTGGGAGTTCCCCTGTTCAGGAACCAAGGGTTCGTGGCTTCCAGAGAAACATACAGTTGATTAGATGATGCATTTAACTGCTCTGTTTGCATAATGGTGAAGGATTCAATTTAGTTTATGTTGTTTTAACTTTTTCGGCCAACATCTCCCACACAAGCAAAGGATTAAATGTTTCTTCTTGAATGAGCAAAGATGCCCTGTTAATTTTAAACATGACGAAAACTTTTTTGAGTGTTAATGGTCTTTATCCTTCTAATCTGTTGTGTTTCACAGCAGAATTGTGGATTTTCCTTCGTCGCTCGTCACTGTAGTTTATTAGCACCCTTTGGGGTTGATCAACCTTTGGGTAAAAATGTCAAGCTCCTTCAAAAGATTAAAACCTTTGTGGGTTGTCTCATGTCAGGTTCCTAGTTCTCCTGATGTACTGTTTTATAAAGGGTCATGACCTAAGAGTCTGGCCCCTGAGAGCGCGCTGAATATGCTCTGCACAGAACAGCCAGGTGCAGTCGGCTCAACATGACTATCCAAACAGAGAGATTTGTTTTGCCTGAGATGCAGCCAAGAGAAGAACCCCTTTTAAAATAATTCTTTATTTTTGAGTGATGCAATGTTGTTATGTGTGAAACTGCCGAAAGGCAGTATTGGCACCCAGCCAAGCCTTTACATACAGAGGGAAAAACGTCAGCCCAGGCTGCAGGAATGCAATAGAGGGTGCGATTTATGGGATGTGATTGTGAATAGGTTATATGGCCTATGCATGCTGTATGACTGAGCAATGATTGCCTCACCTCTGAGGTACTGTTGTTTTTCACTGTAGTAGCCTTTATCTCATGAAAAAAAAAAAAATTATATATATATACTGTGTGTGTGTATACACTGTATATATATATATATATGGGAGAATGATTTTATTTGTTATTTATATGTTTAAAAATGCATTACAAATTCACACATATATTGTCATTAATGCACCTGTGATGAGATAATGAGATATTTTATAAGCATAAATTAAAATAAAAAAAAGTCTCATTAAAAAATACGTTTAAATTTTTTTTTTTTAAAGAAATTAATACTTTTGTTCAGCAAGGACACATTAAACTGATCCAAAGTCACAGTTATACAGAGCCACGCACATGACATACATGAGAAAATAAAGTATATATTATGGCCACGAATTAAGAACTCGTTCCCACAATTTGTTAATTACTTGTTCCCTCATTTTAGTTAAATCATGACTACAATTTACTAATTCCTTCCCTCGTTTTAGTAAATCATGACAATGTGTACTAATGTGTTCCCTCATTTGGATTTAATAACATTTGACTAATTATTAGAGTGTTACCAGAAATTCTATTTCAAATAAATGCTATCCTTCTATTCACTGAAAAATCCTAAAAAAAAAGAAAACACACATCACGATTTCCGCAAAAATATTAAGCAGTGCAACTAATTTCAACATTGATAAAAGCAAGGAAAGTTTATTAAACACCAAATGGTGATTTATGAAATAATTTACATTTTAAAATACATTCAAATCTAATTTTAATTTAATTTATTATTATTATTATTATTATTTATATTAATTTATTATTAATAACATTTTTTTATTATTTAAATAGAAATATTATTTTAAACTATTTTACTGTATTTTTAAAGTGCAGCCTGGGTGGGCATAAGAGACTTCTTTTCAAAACATTAAAAAAATCTTACAGACTGCTAACACTGTTACTGTATCAAAATAGAGGTTTCGATTCTAGTGTTCTAAGCTACACTGGCTCAGGTTTCTGTACGAGCGTTGCTCAGTGAAGACTGAAGTGTTTCAGATATGACATGATTGAGAAGCCTTTCAGCACTCTTGATGTCACTTGATCTGAGAAGGAATGCAGAAATAACACAGATGTATGCTCCACACTGTAGACGTCAAAAAGAGAACAATTTCCTTCCCTCAAGGAGACGTTTAGACATCTTTTGAAGTAGCAGACTAAATCGACTTGTTAGGTGAAGACCAGATGCATTCTGAATAGCGCAACGTTTATGATCAGGCTTTTAGGTCCTTTCCAGGGAAGGAAATCACTTTGCTTGTAGGTTGTTCCTCAAACAAGTGTTTTGATTCGAGACAGCGTTTTTGTTTTTGCCAAACACCTGTGTTTGGAATTTCCCATGATTTGAACAAACGTTCTGAACACTAGCTCCTTAATTCAAACTATATCTTTAAACTCATACCTTGTAAAGTGCACACTGCAGCCTGTGTTCATAAATGAGTGGACATTGGCAAAAGGCTTTTAGCTGTGAGTGTAAACAAACGCTCTAATTCTAGATAATAGTTCACTGCACACAATGCTCAGGGAGCAGCAATGACCAGTCTCAGTGGCTTCATTATCACTCTAATTTGTATTAGTGAGGCCTATTCTCAGAGGAATAATTATGTATCTAGTGTGTGCTCTCTTAATGAGGTTAAACTTAAGTCTTTGCACTGAATGGGGTCCAGTCTTGCCAGTATGTGAAAAAAAGTGCAGTTCTCAGTGGTATGCTGCCTTTTCTGTAATTGCTGTTTGTTAGACATGAGAATAAGGCCTGAAGTTAGGAAGAACATTTTAAGGAAAAACACCCTTGGCCAAATGCCCCCAGCGGGCATCACTTCCCACTTTGATAATTACTGTAGTTACCATGTTCTGAACATCACATCCTTTATTTTCCCCCAGATGTAATCTATCTAGGTGGTTGAATAAAAATATTTGGACTTTATATCTAAAAATTACCTCAACTTAGCACCAGCAAGCTTGTTAGCTAGACAGTTAGCATCAGCTAACATATTTTACTTATTTTCAGTATGGTTATGAATAAACATTCATATCTGTCTACTCGGCTAGTTAATCCAAACAATATAAAAATGTATACTGTTGATAAACATGCATTTGCATTAATAAAACTGTTAACGTTACAGCAGCGGGGAATATGAACGTGCATGAGTTATTTTACTTAGTCTGTGTTATTTGAATGTTTCGGGGTTTTTTAACCTAAAACATAGAGACACAGATGTTGATGTGTCTGCATTCAAGCATTTCAGTGGGCTTAAATAGATCACTCTTTACAGCAGATTTAGTTCACAAACAACTGACAGTTTTGACCTAAATATGATTTTCAGTTACACTAATTAATCCTAAAATTCGACATTAGTAACTTACTTTTAGAGCATCAGACGCTCGCGCGCTCACAAGATCTCCCGGTTCTTACTTGTGAATTAATTTCACTGGAGACTCGCACTAAACGGTTCATTTGAATCAGTGAGTTATTGACTCGAGAACAGCTGCAATCGGTTCATTCTAATTCGTCAATGAATCGTTTGGTGCTATTTGCGAACCGATTTAAAAAGTTAATTGAAAAGAATCAGTTCGTTCTTGAATCAGACACCGCTTCTGCGTGTCAGAGCACGTGATGTATTATAAGGAGTAACGATATGTTTTATGAAATGTAGTGAAGTAAAAATACGATCTTATGCTTTTGAATGTAGTGAAGTAAAAGTAAAAGTTACTCAAAATGAAACGACTCCAGTAAAGTACAGACACTTGAAAAATTTACTTAAGTACAGTAACGAAGTAAAGCTCCGTTACTGTCCACCGCTGTAGTGTTCTCATGGAAAATCTTGAAACTCGGAAGGACGCGAGAACACAGAACGCGTCTTTGTGAGAACTGCACTGTGATCTTTCTGCTCAACTGAAAATCCCAGCACGTTATAGGGAGCGAGACACAATAAATAACACATAACATCACAAACTAATGTCATATAAAAACATTTATTTCAGATTATTATAGACAATACTTTCATGTTATTTATATAATTATTTTTTATTTTAACGCATGTATTTGTGAAAATTATTAGGCTTAGGCATGTATATTTAATGTTACCTAGATTTTGTCAATGTTAAAAAATATACCAATAAAAAGTGCTATGACAGGCTTTTCCCCAGGTCTTTATCACTTTATTAAATTTACGCAAAACAAAATGACTATATGTACTTTCACGAGCTTTCGCATATATACGGGCTTGCAGTGAGATTTCTAACGGTTCGATTCTCTCAAGTCTGCATTCGATGCATTCTCGATATCAAGAACACATCCGGGCACTCACATGCGTCCTCTGTACTCGCGTTCTTAAGTATTGGAATTGAACTTCGGTGGTTAATGATGAAGAACACGCTTAAGGACTCAAGATCGCTTAAGAATGCATGATGAGAAACGGCCATTCTCTCCTTTACATAGCTGTTGTGTGTATCCTTGACATGTACTTTTTCATAAAAACGTCAAAAAACTTTCGAAATGTTTGTATAACTGTTTATTAGTAGAAGACAGCTGTTTCCATTTGTTTAACACAACCCTTATTCCACCTTTATTTCTATCCATTTATCACTAAGTACTCTGGGGGGTATTTAAAGCTGGAGCCCTCTATAATGGACACTAATCCAAATAGGGTTACTTTTATTATACTCAAAGAATATATAAACTGGAAAGCTCTTAATGGTTAGGCTGCACAATGAATAAAGGTGAGCACACAGATTATTTATTTTATTTTATGTTTATGTACTCATGTAATTTAGTGGTCTATTTCCAAATAATTTTGTTATCTTGTATGGGTATATAATGTTATGATACTGTTGAGAGCTTTCACTGCCTTTACCTGAGCACAGGTGACATATCTTCAGGGCTGGAGACACAGTTCAAGATGACAGGGATCCTAACAGGATATGAGGAGATACGCAGCTGTCTGTCCATGCTGATCCCTGCGCTGACCGGGAGGCAGAGGGGACTTCGGCAGTCGCACTTAGATGAGAGGTCACAGGTTCAAACCACAGGTGTTGTGCCCTGCAGCAGGACACTTCCCGTCTAAACAGTGTAAACAGTTTTCAGGAATGCCAAAGTGCACAACTGGATCAAAGGAGCCAGCCAATCAGAATCCTGTTGACACTGTATCTTTTGGAGAGACTTTGGTTAAGCCATCCTGGTTTAAGCGGTGAGCTGTGACAAAGATGTAAGCTGTGTTATTAGCTGGCTTGTCTCAATGTAATGAGCTTAGCGAAAGTTTGAGGTGAAAACAACAAATGATATCACCACCATAACTGATGACCAGGTTATCTTGAGCGTCAACCAAAAAAGAAACAGATATGTATTTGACACTCAAGATAAAAACTTTCAACTCATGAACATGAACCATTTGTCGTTGTTAGCCTGCTCACAACTAGGATGTGGCTCATTAGTTAAAACAGCAAAAGTTACTTTGTTTTCACCTATTTAGAGCCTAGATTAATCAGGAGATTTTAGCATTATGTTGCAACCCATGTCACATAATCAGTGAGTGGTTTTCACCATTACTTTGTGCGTCAGGTGGTAAAAGCTTTGCCATACGACTGCCTCGCACCCTTTAGTGGCAAATAACACATCAGTGGAGCAGGTGTGGCATATCTAGCTGTTGAAAAGTGGGCACCATAATAACACAAAGGCATACAAATATGCTCAATGGGCCATTAAGCAACTTATGACCAAGATATCTATTCTTCATGTTCTGTATATATTAATTACGGTCAATAAATTCCTGGCATTCTCTACAATTTACGCTCTTTTTGGATTAATATATATCCGTTAAAATACAAGCCATCTGGTCTTCAATTATATATTAATTCCTGTCAATAAATTCAGAGCATTTAGTATTTATGCTCTGTTTGGATTAATATCTATTAAAGTGCCAGGCACCTTTTATTTATTTATTTTTTTACAAAAATGACTGTGTAAGTGCACACATCAGAATCTGGAACCCACAAATTAGCTTCACTTTAAACTTGTCTTTTAGCTGATTTAATAACAAAATCTTTCAGTTACTTTTTCTACTCTGAAAGACATCACGCCTTCAGAATATTTCATCCTTCCAACATATCGCCACCTCTTTCAAATAATCTCTTTGCCCAGGCAGAAATCTTACCGACAGATAATCAGAGATAAATATGCTTAATTGAGGCCAAGTGAACTTTCTCTATTCGCACTACAGTCAAGCAATCTAAAGTAAACGTGCTAATTAGAGCAAATCTCTGTTCCCGCAGAATGCTGAGTGGGCCGGGCTGCTTGAAGGATGCTTCACTACAGCTAAGCCATTAACATGTGAAGGTTCACATTACAGATGCATTGCACAACATCACAGCTATATAATACGCGATTGCTGTGTTAATTGGTAAAATTTAATAGTTTAAAATCTTCACCATCTGGGTAAGAAAACTAATCTGTATAGTAGTGTTACTGTAGCTCTCTTACTGAAGTATAATGAGGAATTGTGGGGATTTGTCACCAACAAAACATGTAAATAGAGACACAATGAACAGGTCTGAATGAACCACACCTGCTCTTTTACACAGCTTCCTCTATTTGCCCGCTAACAAGTTTACGTCTCAGCTAAATGAGATTCAAAATGTGGGAAAAACGGCTGAATACCAGGCAGGGGAGATATAAAAGATTCAGGTCAGACTGAGGTGAAAATTAGCGTTTCTCTCCATTTTTCTGAATGGTCTGAGAGCCCAGTGTCCCTGATCAGACCGCAGACCCTAGCACTGATGAGACTGGACCACTAACACCCAAGGGAAGCAAGTTCCTAATTACCCATTGTGCCTGACAGAAGCCTCTTAATTACCAACTTCATTAGCTTGCTGGTCTTTGTTTTTCTTCAGTAGGGGCCGGTATGGGATGGGGGTGGAGGCTCGTAGAAGGGAGAAACGAGTTGCTGTTTTAGCACCTTTTCTCCCCTTTCTGAACAATTATTTTTCTTCTCTTTCTCTCTCTCTCTCTCTCCTCTCTTCAAGGAAATGTTAAGACCTCAGTCAAGGATCTAATTAGATTCATGGTGAGAATCAGACACCTTTTAACTAGCCTCTGGAGTCCCTAAAAGGACAGCAAGTGACTGGGCAGGAGAAAGAGAGAGCTTCTCACACGCACACACATGTACACACCACCTTTCACGTGTGAAGTGGCCTGCTTTACTCTTGTCTCTCACTGAGATTAAAAAGCTACCTGAAGAGAACACAAAACGTAAAAATATAAAAAGCTCCAATGCACGTAGTTTTAAATGTATTAATGGGTCTTTTTTTAGTTTTATTTAATATTTAATATAATAATCATATTGAAAATGCACTGTAATCAAAATTTCTGTCAACTTGCCAAAAATACAGCTTACGTATGTTTGAAAATCCTATATATATATTATACTCTCTTGTGTTCCAGATTTTTCCACATTATTATTTATTTATTTATTTGTTTGATTTTCTTTAGTCTTACTTATTTAATTGTTCTTTCTGTTCTCATGTCATATATGTATGTATGTACCAAGAGCTCCTTAAAAACCACAACAAATTCCTTGTGTGTTTGTACACACTTGGCGAATAAAGGTCATTCTGATTTCTGATCTGATTCTGATTTCTGATAATATGTGAATAATCTATATGATAATAATAGTTGAGAGTAAATTTTATTTTGCACTGCATTCACAAACTGTCCAAGTACAGTTATTAGTTCTGTTAATTATTCAGTTTAAAAATTAGGTTATATAAATAAATAAACATATTTATATCATACTCACCAAAACTGGAGTCATTCTTAAGAAAGTGCTCTAACCAAACGTTTCAGTCTCATTATACACACAACTCCTCCTGTATGCTCCACACTTTCCCACTAAATTCTGTTTGCTAAACATGGATCATTAGAATGTTTTCCCTTTAAGAACATATTTTCTTTTTGGTGTGCTTTTGGGTGCTGCAACTGTTGGACAATGTTTGGTCTAGGCAACACACCAATAGTTCACTTGGGACTGGTTCGCCAATTTGAATCAGGAATAGAGTCTTTGACTTTCAGAGGTTGACACTGACAGTGAGTTAAGTTAGCATTTTCTGTCTGCGTGTCAAAGGATTGACATAAGTAAAAAAAACTGAAAATGGAAGGAGTCTGAGAATTCCAGACCACAGTGTGTGTGTGCCTGTGTGTTTTCCTTAAAATGGTCAAGACTTTACAGGCTGAAAGGCATTTATATATATATAGAGAGAGAGAGAGAGAGAGAGAGAGAGAGAGAGAGAGAGAGAGAGAGCGAGAGCCCTGTCTCATGACAATGCGTATAAATAGTACGCCAAATAAAAACGAAAACTCGTGGTATTGATACGCAAAAATTGACTTTGGAGTGCATATGATACGCATGTGTTTGGCGTGCATATAATACGCAGTTTTCGCGTGCATATGATACGAAATTTGTTGGCGTGCATATGATACGCAGTTTTTGCGTGCATATGATATGCATCTACCCCACAACCCTAAACCTACCCATCGCGTAGCATATACACGCCAAAGTCCATTTTTGCTTATTAATACCTCGAGTTTTCGTTTTTATTTGGCGTACTATTTATACGCACTTTCATGAGATCGGGTTGATATATATATATATAATTTCAAGTGGGTTGTCTAAATCAAGGCTGGCTGCGGTAATGATGTCTTTCAAATCACACACTCAATGAACTAGAGTTAGAAAGAAAGCATACCATCAACTTAAGCAACATATGAGAGGAGTGGCCACGAGGGCAGTAGACGAGGCGAATCAATACGGCAACACATGCGATATATTTAGTGAAGCCATTGTTTATTTTATTTAGGGAACGAATCGAGGATTTTCCAAACAGCGAGGCCCCAGAGATATTTTATCAGGTGTACAGTCCTGCCATGTGGAATACATTAGTAGGCTACTTTAAAGGGAATGCCATTTGGCAAGTTTTTTATTTTTATTTTTTATTAATAATAATAATAATTGTTTTGTTTTTTTAGCTTTAACTTGAGAAAACATATGAAAGACGCTTTGCACTTGCACTTGAAACCGTCGTCTTACGACTTTTCGGTATTAGTTATAAAAGGCTCAAATATAATTTATGACACATTACAAAAGCTATAATGACCACAACACTAATGTGATACTTTCAAAAGTCGTGCGTTGCTTTCAAATACACAATTATTAAAGCAGTGCACCTGGGAAGTCCAGTGTGAATTTAGTTTTAATTCACTGGTCAGTCCACCAAGTTGACCAGGCTCATGCAGAAGATCCAAGATACCGCAGTCAAGCTGACCGACCTATACACTGTGCGATTTCAGTATTGTTAAAATTCCGTTATTTAGGCCCTGTAGGCTTAAGGGCTACATGTCCGTTTCTAGGCCTACAATATTTGTGGTCTGTATGTGCGTGCATTAGGCTTGATAGGTCTAAATGCATGACAGGCGATGAGGCTTAACTTTAGGTCTACCTTGATAAGAATGGTGATTTCACAAAAAAATCACCCCTCAATTTGATTTTACCATGTTAATAAAATACATTTGAGAGAGATTTCCCACTTGCTCTTCATCCTCACCCTCTTCTTCCTGCAAATCTGCTCCAGTATAGTTTTTCTAATGGCAGCCACATATTGCACGTTGATGATCCCAAATATAAATGCATTGGATCTGTTCAGTTGTCAACCAAAACAGTATAAGAAATAACTGCAGTGTCCCTTAAAATGACCCACAATGCGTGCTATCCCGTTATATTTTGTTGCCTGCATTATCGCCATGCTGTTGAGCTACGCTGTATTTCTTACTCAGTCTCTGAAAATATTTCTAGGCTATATAAATATATAAATTATTTTATTATTTCAAATTATTTCTTTATTATATTCCGAAATGTCTACTTTGATTACATGGTTTTAATGTTTGACGGTATTTTCACGCTATTTATTATTGGGGTCAAGAAGACATTTTTGGACATAGGCCTATTGTGGAAAGTTGTTCATAGTTCAGCGCCTTTGTAGCTATCTGACAGCTGTAGACACGATAAATAATGCTATACTTAATACGAACAATCTAGTTCAGAAAAAAGGGTTATTCCATACGTTAATCCGTCGACTTTTCATAGCTTGTCTGCATGCTTTTGTGCGATTTGAAGGTTTTCCTCCTGTGGTTTCCAACTCACCATTAGGGGCCTAAATCTACAAATAACTACATATAAATGCATTTTTGCGAGACTAATGCATTCGCGTGAAGTCACTACAGTACCAAAAAGGTTCAATCATAGCCTTCTATCGTGAAGGTGACGCATTAATATGCCTAACAATAGATTTTGACACGTTTTTGCATCTCTGTATTTTGTATGCAGAGAAAAGAGAACAGACTTTTAAATGCGGATGAAAATGCCGAAAAATGTAATGCTGTTAAATCTGTCAATGAAGTGGCCCTTTGAGCCATCATATAGTAATGCAGGTCACCGCTGATGTCACCCGCGTTTTACCTTTGACCCATTGATATTTGTGTGTTTAGTGAATGGGCTGGGGTGGGGTTAGGAGGCTTCAAGCCGAGTTACAGGATTTGTCAGCTGTACAATACAATGCACTGGACCAAGGCTACAAAAATGAAGTAGCCTAAATTCCCGTCGCACTAAGTTGTGTGCCATACTAAAAAGTTGTGACTAAATTTAGGCTACTCCAGACTTGCATCAATTTAAGAATGGAAACTCTCAGGGCTTTCCTTCGTTAATAATAAAAGGAGAATCTAAGATTATTTAATTTGTAACGTAAATTATTTGAAGGGTGATGATTTTGTAATTGCTCATTAGTCTTGTATATTTATCGCTGTACCTTATGGCAAGGCCGCGGGAATTGTGAGGGGGGTTCATTCTCCCATTACAAGGATCAGTTTCAAAAGCAATTTGTGAAACTGGATAGATTGTGTTTGTCGCGACGTCACATTTCAGTTCTGGCTATAAATATCACCTCAAACCAGCTTCAGTGGCCAGTTGCATGGAACGCGGCACTCTGGAAATAGAGTAGCTATAAAGCAGAAGCCTGCAAATCGGATCGTGTGGGACCTTAGATCAAAAGACATATATTACTAGAACGGAGGACATTCTGCACAATAATCTCCATCACACTTAAAAAAAATTAAATAATAAAAATAAGGGTAATCTTACATCAATACGGTGACATACGTTGCTATAATGCATGTAGTGTATTTTTTAATCAAGGCATAGGCCTAACTTTATTTTGCACACGAGCCCAGACTGTCCAGCGTAGCCTACTGTAAAACTGCCTTTTAGTAGGATCAGCGGACGTAATTAAAGCTAGTAATTGCAGATTAGAGGTTTTGGGTCATTGGGGTTATTTGATAGGAGGTTGTTTTAAATGACGGGTAATTATTTAACATCACTCGTAGGCTATGGTGCAGGTTTTTCACCTGGGTTGAAAACCCAGACCTCAGTTTCAGAAACCACTGCAAGCATTTGGAAGCTACACCAACTTTTTTCCCCTCACTGTATGATGAATTATGGCAATGGCCCTCTGTGATTGATCGTTTTCCCTGTGTATAAGCGTGGCGTTGTTGAACGTTCAAGTTAATGTTGCTTCTGAAGCAAGTTATCGCAGCACGGGGTAACCTAAGCGGGTCAGAAGGTTCTCAATACAGCGAGTTCCATGGCCCTTATGCTTGTTTAGAAAAGCAAATCTATTAATAGGCCTAGCCAAGGTCGAAGTCATAGTCCACCGCTCACTGTTTGCAAATTTTTTTTTTTTTTTTTTTGGGTAGAGATTGTATCTCTCGAAAATATTTAAATAATTGAAACACAAGAGTTTTTCTTATTTTAATAATGTGTTTGTCACATGATTGAATTAAACGCATCCTTTAAAATCAGGCTAATTTAAGTAGCCTTGCCTACTTCGGTTCTCAAATGCCCTTGCATTTTTGCTCTTTACTGGGCACATGTCCTTTAAAATGTATTTAATCTTCGCAAGTCAAATAACGTTAACAAATACTAAAAAGATTCTAAGCCTGATCTATTTGGCGAAATATAATTTCTCTTCTTTAAATTCAGCTAATTGTCCAGCATTAAATGCAATTAAATGCACACCAGGCGCATTTAAATCGGCAATGCAAAATTAATAAATGGGAGCGAGCGGTAACGAGGGTGCACTGTCTTTTGAGGCACAACGGAGGGAGAAAGTGCGCCAAATTTGTTTGCAGCGGATCAAGGCTCACCGCCTTCACTGCACTTTCTTTATCTTAATTCCAACTTGAAAAGATATAATTATCTAGTTTGAACAGGGCTGCTATCAAATCCTTCTTTAGGCAGGGTAGGGAACAGCTCGAGTGGATTGTGGGCTCTGAGCCGCTCGGTGTTGCCCGAGATAGGAGTAATGAAGTTGTGGAGTCCGGAGATACAAAGGGCATTAACCTCATTAGCATGAAACCTTTTCTTCTAACTATTGTGGGACCCTTTCAGCCTTCTAATCCCTCTATTTCAAAGCTGGGTTTGTAATAAAGCTTTTAGGGGTTTTTCAAAGCTAATAGTATTCTCCGCAGATTTTTTTATTACCGTTATAGTCCAAAGACTGTTCAAAAATCCCCTTGTGTATGTGTAGCCCAATGACAATTTTAACCTTATCAAACTACGATTAAAAGTTTTGGGGACAACACGAAAACGCTCAGCAATGGTCTTTCTTGGGATTTCGGAATATTTTGTCACGCTTGCTAAATAAAATAATAGTAGGCTACTACTTATTTCATGCAATTTTATTTATAAAATGACGATCATTTAAGGATAATGTGCTTTTTAAATGGATGCCAAATAGCCTAGATGAATTGACGTATTTTACATACAAATATAAAATTCATATTTGCATTCTATAGTCTGTTATTCATAAAAAACAAAACCTGAGAACGAAGGCTAGATACATTCCAGCCGTTGCTGCCGACAAGATTTTAAACAAAGCTCCTATTTTGCGGCACATTGCAAACCTTCTCTTATCGCGTTGTGAGAGGTAGTCAGATTGTACTAAATTATGTCCAACCAGGCCCCCTTGGATCCACGGATTAACAGATTAAAGTGGACCACTGGGCAATGCATCCCCTTTCCCCCACATATTACTCGTATGATAATTGCCTAAACTGATTTGCACTTTCACAAAAGCTCGCAGGACTCTTTGTAGCTTGAACAGACCAGACGCTGCTCTTCTACCAATGGAAATAAAACTGGTTAATGCCAGTCTATCAGACTGAGCGGCAAATGAGGCAAGAAAAAAACAAGCACTTAGCTGTGGAAAAATCGAGCTCAAGACCGTTGTAAGCATTCTATTTGTGTTACATTTTAACCAGTCCGTTTCCCCTTTAGGCTATATGCTTTATACACTCAGATTAATTAGAAAGCTAGTAAAATATTCCATTGATAAAATAGTGATAATTACAATACCTCGCCTGTTTGTCCTGAAGGACAATGACACCAAGGGACCGAATCAAAAGAAGACAACTGCCAGTGCAATCCATACAATACTGTCCAATAATGACTTTCTAAAACAGGATGCATCCTATACCATTTACTATACCGGTCAAAAGTTTGATTTACGCCTCTTTTTGTAAAACAAAAAGGCTGTAATTTTATTCGGAGCAACATATTGATAAAATTTTATTGACAAAATATTGACAATTACATACTTCTTGGAAGTATACTTTGTGTTAAAATTGTAGCAAACTTAACACAAACACAAAATTATTTACATTCTTGTAAAAGACGATTTAACATAAACATTAGCTTTTAGTATCTCTATACATGGAATACGCTCAGTGCTTGAAGTTTTGTTGCCTAGGCGAACGTCAGTTCTTGCATTAATCCTTCGAGGCAACTCTTTAGAGGAGGGGCGAGTCCCGATCACATATTCGCACCAAGATTACGGAGTCATGGTAAAGCTTCATTTTTAAGGAATGTCATGGAGAATTTTTCATTAGAATTACTATTGTATGCGGTAAACTTGAATAAAGTTTTTATAATCTGGTTTAAAAATGTGTTTTACTTCTTAAAAACACTATAACGCAGCACTGCTACTTCATATTGTTTTCACAATCACTTTAACACGATAATCATAAATTCAAAGACTGCACACTGTTGTAAAAAAAAAAGAAAAAAGGAAGAAGCACACAACATTTCATTCCTCAGATTAAAAATAGAATCAAAACAAATTTACTCTGAAAAAAGGTCAAATTAATTCATTAACCTACCAAAAATTCATTGCTCTACCATGCAATTCAAGTTTTACAAAAACAGTTGTATATTTTGGTATCTTGATGTGGAAGGTTCACGTATTGAAAAAATAAAACGAGAGGAAAAAACCCTCAGAAGTGCAAATGTCCTATGCGCATTTGAGCTATGTGTTGTGATAGTGGTGATGCGGGTATGGGGGCTGGGGAAAAAGAAGGTCAAATTAATTAATGAACCTACCAAAAAAAAATGCATTGCTCTACCATGCAATTCAAGTTTTACAAAAACAGTTGTAGCTATATTTTGGTATCTTGATGTGGAAGGTTCACGTCTTGAAAAAATAAAACGAGAGGAAAAAAACCTCAGAAGTGCAAATGTCCTAGCGCATTTGAGCTATATTTTGTGATAGTTGTGAGGAGGTCGCGCGGGTAGTGTGGTGATGGGGGGCGGGGGGCTGCATGTAATACCTGTCAATCACCTTGCCTCGGCAACGTGAAAATTATTGACAGTTCCGTTGTAGTGACAGCAGTGCCACCAACAGGATCTCTCACCCTCAAGCTGCCGATCTCGAAGAATCAAAATGTGATATTGGCTTTACCCACTCCCTCTGTCAGTACACAGCAACCTTATCCGTGACATCTTCAAGCCACGCCGCTGTCCCGGGTTCAAACAGTTTAAGTCTTTTAATCGTCAGAGGTGACATCAATTTCCTCAGGGCTTCCTTGTTTTGTGGCCACTCTCCATCGGTTTATGTGATGAGTTCCTTTCTTTTTCTGTTGTGAATCCGAACCTTCCTCCTCCAGTTTCTGGCGCTTGAACTTCGTCCTTCTATTCTGAAACCAAACTTTTACCTGTGGCGAGGAAAAATGAAAATAATCAGCGTAAAATACACAAAGGCCTTTCGTTGGCCTCTGAATAAAGCAATTTAACAAAGAGAGTTGGCCTGACGGCAGGTATCACTAACGGGCCTTAAGAATAAATGGCTAGACGGACAAAGAACCGCCAGGTATCTCAGTCAATCTAGTCGCGAGACCACTGGTCGACTTTCATTTAGTGTCTTCGGTCTGCATAAATTAAAACAACATAAAGAATTTAAATGAGGTATTAAATACATATGACTGATAAGTGAGGATGAAATTAGGGAAGGGAAGACTGGCTGGCTTGGCTTTCCATTTAAAGTGCACCTGACCTTGCATCATCACGATCATGCCCTGCTGCTGCTTCAAACTCAAACTCAACTGTTGAGCGGACATTGCAGCATGTGAGTGTATAATAGTTTGATACCTGTGTAACTTCACTGACGTTGTCGCTTATTATCACGGATCAGTATGTTAGATGGCCTATTTACAATTCACCCCCTTATTATTACATTCCCGTAAATAAAACCTTTCACATTAGCACACATGGGTAAGGTCCAGTCTTGAGCTAATTCATCACCTTTATCATGCATATCATCCGTAAAGCTCACAGCTGACAACTTGGCAAGTGAGGCACATTTAATGTTCTTTCAGAGAGCTAATTGAAGCATTGAAGTGGCTCGTAGTCTATTTCTCTCTCTTGCTCTTCTGAAAGGCGGCGTTTAGAAAAGGGCCGGTGCTGTCACCGGGACAATAGACTCCGAGAAGGCCAATGAACGATACGCGCAAATACGATCTTAAATATGGTTAGGGAAATTCACTGATTCCGCCTCATTCTTTTAAGTGTCCATTTAAAACGGTTAACTGGTTAATTGCCAAACATTTTCCACAAGAGCCCTCTGCCCAAAACGGAATCGTTCAACCTCACCAAAAACCGGGGTGAATTGGAAATGGTGGATTTAACTCACTACAAATCATTACGCTTTTAGAACCATGCTTAGCCCTTTACGCGTGTAATTCCCAACAAAGCCGAACGCTAAACAAAAGAACACTTTCTGTTATGATCAGCTTGAAATCAAAATGTTGCCACATCTGTGCAAATAAGAAATATATACATATGTCACTAACGCCAATACTGATTGGGACTATATAGCCTACTGTCAAAGAGAACGGTTAAACGTTAGAAAACATTTACATAAATAATCTACATTTTAAAAGCTTTTATTGTTTATTGAATGATTCAGAACTACATTTTTGTTACGCAAACACCGCCTATAGGCTACGTTAACATTTAACGTACAGTCTAACCATAAGAGAACGAGCCTATTGATTTCAATAGCATTATTTAGGCCGTATTATATCCATAGAACCATACGCACATTGAATGAAGACAGATAACAACTTCTTACCTGAGTTTCTGTGAGGCCAAGGCTGTGAGCGAGCTGTTTTCGTTCCGCACCGACTACGTAATGATTTTTTTCGAAAGCATGTTCAAGCCGAAGTAGCTGTGATGGTGAAAAAGCTGTACGAATCCTTTTGGGCTTTCTTGCCAGTGCATTGTGCAATAGGAAGCTTTCCGGACTCGTTTCGTTTCCTGTAATGAAAATGGTGATAATTAAAACCCATCGTCTACCATAATATTAGTATCCTTTCTAAACGTAATTGTTAGACTACGTTCAATTTGTTCACACGAATTAATTGCGGGCTATAGGGCCTGAAGTTTAAAAACATTATATAAGCATGCAACATCTTACTAAAAATATAATCTACAAAATATCACAATTAACCGGTCTTCATAAATAGAAATAGGCCTATACATGTTGAAAGTTCTTTTTTTCTTCTTCTTCTTTTCATCTTTCACGTTCTCTGGCACAAGTTACTATCGCGATAGCTTTTCTATCCTATAGCTTTTCAGTAGCTAGCTAATTAAACTTTTGTTGCAAATTCAAATGTGAGACAAAACCAGGTTAATTTACATGTGATCATTCAAAATATGATGCCTACAATATAATTTTTCCTAAATTTGTAAATCAAATACACGGAGATACAGCACTGCTCTTTTTATTTTATAATATCCTCGAATTAATTCTATGGCTTTGAGTATCTTCGCCATGGTAAAGGTTTTCATTACGAGTGCTTCGATTAAAAACTGGCATGACAAATATTTCCCCATACTGAATATTATAAAAGTAAACAAAAAAAAAAGGAGAGAGATTTTTGCTATAGGCTACCATTTGTGCAATTTAGCTACGATGTATGTAATAATACGATTATATTACACATATTAACGTTTATGAATATTAGCGTTCGTTTTTAAGGGAAATGAAAGGTACATTTTACAACATTAAGATGTAAAGATATAATGCACTTTTAGATAAAGGCGAAATTCGAGATTATTTTTTTTTTGATTATTCAATTATTTCGTTGCTCTTAAGGTTTTTTCCTGGTAATGTAAATGCGTATTATTTGTAATAAAAGTTTTTTTAACAATCGATAAAAAGTTACACTGTAATCGATGGGCTTTTTTAGGCTAGCCTATAGGCTAATTCTTTTAAAAGGCGATGTAACCCGTTCACGCTAAATAAATATTTAAACCTATTAAAATAATTAATTTAAATGTATAAAACATCAAATACAAAAGTTACAAATACTTTACTGATGAGTTTTAAACCAGCTTAGTGTATATATATGGAATAACGCCAGGTTCTTTTCTTCCAGCAATTTACTGACAACCGTTGTATAGGCTAATACAACAGTAGCCTACCCTACTTCACAGCAAAAGTCTATAGTTTTCGATACAATAAAATGGTTATTTTTTCGATAGCATTAATTTCAGCATTTTAATATCTAGCACAAAAGTGGCATTTAGCTAATTATCAATTAAACTGCCGTGTCCTTGGGCCGTTTGGCCCTTTTTTCTCTGAACGACTGGTCAAAATATCTGGCGAATAAAATATTTTCCTGGAACTTACCTTGAAATCTGTGACCCAAGTATCTATATCTATGTATCAACCATGGATAAAAAGTTGAAGGGTCCCTTTGCTGGCTTGCGAAAAGAGGGTGCGGACTGTGCGGGGACGACAGTGGGTGAGCAGCCAAAGCATGAGGAGGAGGTACTGAATGGACTGGGACGGCGGAGTTGGGAGGATGTGAAACAGCCTCAGCGAACATCAAGTCCGGGTTCGAGTAGACGCCCCTGCCGCTGGAATGAAAGCCGTTTAAAAATGGGTGCATCTGGCTTGAGTTTGCATAGCTGAGAGCCGCTGGTCGTATGGGCTCCTCGGATCTCGACGCTGGCAAAGGATTATCCTTCGCTACCAAAGACTCTATGGTAAAACACCTCTTCGGTGTGGGTTGAAACATGGTTCACCAGTCAAGATTCCCCAGTTTAAGCGAAAACGGTACACGCGTTAGCACTAAAAAATACTCCACACCCAAGGCCAAAGTTTTGTCAGCAAGTTAGTGGCAACTAAAGAAAGGGTAAAAAAATTTTTGTCAAAAGCACACAGCTCAACACATCGTGAGAGAGGTGGCCGACTTCTCCAGACAATCCATGAATGTGATCGGTTCCTCACCAGTTGTGCTAGCGATTTGTTAGTTCATGAGCCTAATTAGCTCTGGAGTCACATAAACAGTTTCCTCTGAAGCCTGTAATGGCTTGGTGATTGGTCGCTGCCGCTCGCCTTAAGGTTGAGGGAAGAGTCTTTAAGTGCGTCAATACGAACGAGCGCGGAGAGGCGGATTCAAGCGAAACGGAACGGATTCGCCCAGAAACAGAGCTGTGGAGCAATTTACATACGCAGCTGATCCCATTGAGAGACTCGAGGTACTTCAGCATGAATTTGTGTTGCACACATAACGACGCTTTTACTCGCACCTCAGTGCTTAATCAGTGCACGTTTAGATGTAACTACACATGCTGATTTCTACTACTCGACTACAAAAGTAGAAATGCAGAGTGTAGTTTAAACAAATGACTGTAATCAATGAAATTCTGTCAGGAAACAATCCGGTCAAATGACAATCTTTGTAATGGCTTGGTGATTGGTCGCTGCCGCTCGCCTTAAGGTTGAGGGAAGAGTCTTTAAGTGCGTCAATACGAACGAGCGCGGAGAGGCGGATTCAAGCGAAACGGAACGGATTCGCCCAGAAACAGAGCTGTGGAGCAATTTACATACGCAGCTGATCCCATTGAGAGACTCGAGGTACTTCAGCATGAATTTGTGTTGCACACATAACGACGCTTTTACTCGTACCTCAGTGCTTAATCAGTGCACGTTTAGATGTAACTACACATGCTGATTTCTACTACTCGACTACAAAAGTAGAAATGCAGAGTGTAGTTTAAACAAATGACTGTAATCAATGAAATTCTGTCAGGAAACAATCCGGTCAAATGACAATCTTTGTGTATAGCAAACTTTTTGAAGGTTCTACTTTCTGGCAGTTCGGTGGGCCAGTATAACGCCCACCTCTATATTGTCTCTCCGCGTTTTCATTTTCTCCGATGGGTTTGTGATTAGTTTGGGATGAGAGACTCTCTTTCTCTATTGGCCAGGAGAAGGATGAGGTTTATTAGACAGACAATATTTTCAGCTCTGTTTGTTTGTCGTATGACTACAAGAGTCTATTACTCTCTAACTACTCATTAAATTAGCTGAGATCAATCCCATTATGGGTTACTAATGTGCATAGCCTAGGCTACTGCATCTCAAAAATTCAGGTATACACAGTTGTCAACGCGATCTCTTGGGTTTTAAACTCTGTTTTGAGGGGTCTGAGCTAGTTCGGTGACATTTTAATGACGTTTTATATTCTTTTTACTTCTACTCACTTTCAGATAAATCTCATTTCTAAATAAATCTCACAATTGCTTAACATTCACCACGTAATTATGGGTTGCAAATGAAGGCAATTTTGTCGGCCATATGGCTACACATAAAAAATAGAAACTGCAGAAATATTAGCAACATTTCTAACGATGGCTATAATAGTAATAAATAAATAAATACAACTATTATTCTGAATTTGTCCATGAGACAAACTCGCATTTGATGTAGGCTAATTGTAAAACGCAAGTGTGTTTTATGGAACTGCAGTGAACAAAAAAATAAATGTTTACAAAACAGGTCCACATTTATTACGTGAATTATTCACTTGAATAATTTTGCTTATAGCTCTCAACACCCTATATTTGTTAAAATGAATGAATAATGAACAGCTAGGCCTATTGGTTTAACGTACGAACGCAGCATGACAATATAAGTGGTGTACATTATTCATACTGCATTGCATAAAACAGGAATTTGTTTTAGAGATTATCCTTTCCTTTAGCTTTTTCTTGTGTTAACAAGAAGAGAGTTATGGAGTCATTAATTAATTAATTAATTAATTAATAATAATAATAATTATTATTATTACAAACCCGAATAGCTATATAAAGGCCTATATTATTATTATTACAAACCCGAATAGCTATAAAGGCCTATATTATTATTATTATTATTATTATTATTATTATTATTATTATTATTATTATGTCGGTCTATTTTGCTTGTGTTTAAATTAATAGCAAATACACTGTAGTGGACTCCGGACTGTCGAATTCAAATAGCCTACACTTGTTTTGTTTCTATAATCCTGCCACAACCCTTGCTCAAATATTCAAGTGATTTCTTGATTCCAGTAATAATTCTGGATCTTCCTGCGTATGACAGACATAGCCTACATGAACAATTATGCTATCATTTCGTAAGAGGCTATTTCTCGCCAGTGGAGTTAAGGTGACCCAGTTCACCCGCTTCGAATGTTATCACTGATCAGTTTTTACTCGTCTGCTCTTCCGTGCGGTAAATGCTTCGAAGTTGGCTACATTATGAGCTACATTTTAAATATTTGTTAGCGCGCGTTTGGTAGCCTACACATTTGGGCTCCAAATAGCTGCCGTGTACCCCGGATTTTTTCTTTAACTTCCTTTTTTTTCCCGTCCACAAATTATCAAGCCACTACATTTCGATTTTATATGAAGTAGGCTAGGCCTAATCGTTTGGTGAAAAGAAATAAAGCACACATTTGTTAAGATAACGGGAACAAAAGAAATTGTGTCAGAAGCCTCGTCTGACTTTTGTGTATTTGCTGTACAGGCTATTAAAATCAATTTAGATATTTTACATTATGAGTTTTGATCTGAAGAACAAAACAATGGAACACACTGAAGATCTGCTGCTCTTCGAAGGGGGTCAGAGTGCTAATTCGAGCTGCGCATGGAAGTGTAAGGATAGTGCGACACCCACTGGTATTTTTTACAAAATGCACTTTCCGCCAGTTCCTGGACGTTCACAGAAATGGAGCATGGTAATTGTCTCGCTTGTCTACAATGCTAATTAGCCTACTTTTTTTTTCTCCGTAAAATGACTCTACAGGACATTTACTGTTAGTGCATATTTACTACATTCTTCGATGTCATTCTTAAAACGACATCGAGAGCCTTCCTTCGTGGTCCATGAAAGCACCTGCAGTTATTGATATTTCTATAGTCTCCCGTAAACAAAGACTGACAAGCTCACGGCAAGGTTTGTCTGTATGACAAAAACATTACAATCCTGCCATTAATTTCACTCGATCAAAATCAACCCGCTTTGTGTAGCGTAAACATTTGCATCTCTTTGCGGGTATTAATACAAGCCCAAGAAACAGCAACAACAACAATAATAATAAATGATCAGTTCGTTAAATTCACAGGTCTCACCATTTAGGCCCTATACCGTTCATGTTTACAGCTTAGCCTATAGCGTATTATTTCAATTGATCTGTAACTCTCTTGAAATTAGTAGCTAGATCGTTCATTTGTACAGGCTATCAAAAGCTCTAAGACTTGATCAATAGCATACCAGCATATCAATTTAGTCCCCAAAGTGATTTTTCTTCGGTGTAAAGATTAAAAGAGAAAAAGTTCAAAAGTTGCCGGTGATGTAGAAGACAAAAGCGCATTGAGCTTTATTCGACTATTGATTTGATCCATCCTTCAAAAATGTGTCGGATACGCAATAATTACGTGGATGGCTTTTGAAAAGATGTTATGAAATGTAACTGACGCCCATGAACAGCTTTTTCGAAGAGCATTGCAATAGAAATGTCAACTGAATTATGTTATATCGCCAAACTAGGCTTCACAATCATGCACTCAGTGTGCAAGGCCTATCAATTTCAATACAAGAAATTACCTTTCAGAGCTGTTCTTTTCACGCCATGCATAACTTGTAAGGTGCGCAGACCTATCGAAAAAAAAAATATTCTGGCATTTTTAAGTCTTTCCACTAGTAAGCCAGCATTTATTGACAAAATAGCCTACTCAGTTATTGTTTTTGTAATTATGTGCATTTTGCTTTTGAATTAAATAAAACTGTCAACTGAATTATGTTATATCGCCAAACTAGGCTTCACAATCATGCACTCAGTGTGCAAGGCCTATCAATTTCAATACAAGAAATTACCTTTCAGAGCTGTTCTTTTCACGCCATGCATAACTTGTAAGGTGCGCAGACCTATCGAAAAAAAAATATTCTGGCATTTTTAAGTCTTTCCACTAGTAAGCCAGCATTTATTGACAAAATAGCCTACTCAGTTATTGTTTTTGTAATTATGTGCATTTTGCTTTTGAATTAAATAAAACACACACACACTAGTGAGCCAATAACGAATTCCGAAATTGCACTTGTTGCTAAAAATCAACATTTAGTTCAGCAATCCTATTAAAAATATCTAAACAAAAGTTATGTAAGTCTGAATGACGGAAACATTCGAAATGAAATTCGCTATCTTAAATTTAAGGAAAAACACCTACGAAATATGCTATTAAGCCTTTTAGCCCAGACAATTATAGTCGTTTTCATTCAAGAACGTTAAAAGCATTTGAAATGAATTGATCAGTTTTAATATATCTTTCGTACACAAGCCACATGCAAAATACACACATTAAGCCATATAAAATAATATCTTAGACCATAGGTTACAGTGCAACTGGAAGACTTAAAAGAAGCATTCAAGATTTGTCCTTTATCTAATGATCGTTTTCCTAACATCCGAGTTTTGCATTCCGTAATGGCCGTCATTTTTGTGTACTTTGCTATTATATAGCCTAAACTCTTCCTGCATCTAGCCTAATATGTTCGAAAAGAACTATAAACAATACGATTTAGATCTGCAAGACTAAACTTGTAACATGTTTAAAACATTATTTCCAAATCGGAGTTTATAAATTCCAGTTAAATGACTGGAACTAGACTTTTTTTGACAAATGGCACTGGGTGGCAGATGCACCGATTAGGCGATACGTGCCGTGTAGAGGTATATATCCCACATTCACAAGCAGCATCCCTCCAGCTCGAGGTCGGCGGAGTTTACACACGGTGACCCGTGGTCAAACTTCACAAAGTAGGTCTTGGCAAATATACGGGCCTAATCTAGTTTGGGAGTTCATAACCTCTTGCATGGGAATTTGAGGCTCCAATTGTGGGATTATTGGCCTTAATTGTGGATTTTCCACTAGAATGCAACAAAGACCGCTGACATAATTGTTTCTTTCTTCGAGTCTTTTCTGCATAATGATATAATGCGAGCAAAAGTTTATCACCCTAGCAGCGGGAACAATCACGATCCAAAGAAGTCGTTGCATGAGACTAAGAACTCGCATTGATGAGGTTTACCGAGGATTACCTCTTATCATCGTGTGCGTGTGGTCCTCCTGCCCGTTAGTTTAACCTAGAGCCAGGAAGTCTTTTTTTAAACCGCCCGTTGTACCACATAAAACCTTCCTAAAAGAAAAAGACCGTCCTAATCGAGACTGGATTACGCCATTGTTATCGTTTTCTTGTGGAGATAAAATCTCAGTATACTGCTATGGCCTTGCATTGTTGTTAGAATTGTCTGCATTTTTATTGTCATATTTGCCACCAAACAAAAAGAAGAAAAATCACCAAAGACTGCAAAGTTTATTTACTAAACCTTTTTAATGCATCAACCAGGAGGACCAACATCATCGTATTAAACGCCATCATTTTCTATTAACAACAGAATGAATAGATTATAGGGATCCAATCAATTGTTCTTGGTTCATTTATGGAGAGCCGTCTAAAGCTTCGGAAAACCTTGCCGAGATTTAGGTGACCCCTAGTGGCCAAAATGATCAACTACTGATAAGGTCTGAAGTCTAACATAACCATGGATTCTTATTCCAGTTTCATTTGACACAAAAAGCATATCGTCTTCTGCAGTATAAGAACTGAAATTACGGTAATTTAATGAGCAAATGACTTTATTAATCAAGTTTTTTTTCATATTTCTAGAGGGCATACAACCACAGCATAAGCAGCAACTACAGCATGGACACAGCTGTAAAGATAACCTGATGATTTCATCTCAAAACCTCACAACCACACCTTTGACATCATGCAAAAACGTTCATGTTTTACAACATCCGCACCTCAAAGAAAAAACATCTATGTAATTTTGTGTGACCAATTGAATCCTCTAAGCATGCATAACAAAAAGGAATGAGATACTTTTCAAATGTAAGTTTTTAAAAAGGGATGAAATATAAATTGCCATGTTTGAAAACCCATTGCAAGTGTTGTAATTTTATGGCAAAGCTTGTATTTGACGTTAATGTAAGCAGTGACCTGTACTAATTAGAGAACACATCAAGGCTTAGTACAACATCAGGCGAAAAAATTGATGCTTAAGCATTAGCGGCGGACAGTAGTCCAGCCATCATCATCCGTCTCGTTCTTGATCCGGCGCAGATTTTCCTTATCTTTGTCAGAGCGCCAGGTGCTCTTCTCACCGCCATCACGGTCCCGGTCATGTGGTCTGGGAGGAGCTTCTCTTTCGTCCTTGCGCTCATCGCCACCACGACGCCATGAACCACCTTTGAGTTAGGAATTAAGATGTAAGAAACTGACCTTTTAAAAGGTACCCCAAGCATATTTCACTGGCTCAGCTTTGTCATGGGGTCTTGGACTTTATATTGACACCTACTGTCATGGATGCATGAAGTCTGCCCTATTTTTATTTACTGCTGCCACTTTAAACCAGAACTGCTTATCCCGTTTTGTTTGAAATAAAAAAAATATCAATAACATGGGAGTTATTGGATTCAATTGCAATTTTCAGACTTCGTGGCAATTAAATGTTGCAGCAGCATGGCTAAGTTTTGGAGGCATTTTGCACTGCTGTGGTATCATGCATTTGTAGTTGCCAATTGAGTTAGCTTGTTCTGTTAGATGCACTTCTGTGATTTAGTTTCGTACAAGTGCTTTAAAAAATAAATAAATACATTTACTGTTATCATTTCTATTAGTAATTCTGGTCACTCATGACTAGGGCTGGGCAAAAAAATAGATTTTCAGATTAATCGTTTTTTTTAAATGACGACGATTCGATATCGATTCTCAAAAGCCGCGAATCGATCTTTTCCAGTATTTATTTCAGCACACATTTAAAACAAGATCTGATTAACTTCTTGAATCTTATCATTAATCTTCTCCACTAGATGTCACCCTTATTTACCTTGCGCGAAGTTACAACAGAAATCCTGTCATTCATTCAGCACTGATCATGGCCATACGCGCAATTCGCAATGCTCAGGTGAAATGTTATAGTAATACTATAAATCTGCGGAAGCATTTGATATCACGCACAAGGCGCCATGATTTCCGCAATGAATGAATGGCGGATGGTGCAGCGCCCTTTTTTGTTCACTACACACATACTAAAGCGCGGATGACGCTTGCGGTGTTTTCATTTTCTGCCATCTCACTATATGATGATATGAACACGAATGTCATCTCCAGCTGCTATGAGAGTCACTTCATTAGCATTTAACGTTTCATTTGAGAAATCTACTGTCATATCACATACACAGCAGCTGGAAGTTCTTCACGGCAACCCGTCAAAATAAAAGTTTAGTTTAACGTTCTACTGTCAGAATATATTACTATTTAGCAGTCTTAAGACTCAATGCTACTACTGCTAATAAATATTTATTTTTAAAGGAATAATCACATCTGTTTTCTTTTTAATTTTAACAGTAAACCTCTTGTGCAGCACTTTGTTTGCCAAAAAATAAAAGGGTTTAATTTTCATTAAGGATAAATTAAATTAATGTTTTATGCCTTCATCTGATTACCAGAAAAATTAAGAACATTTTATAGGGCCCTATTATTGTTTAAAAAAGGACCCTATACAAAAAAAAAGAATAGGTTTAAAATACAGGCATGTGGTTCTTAATTTCTTTTACTATTTGTAAACTGATGTTTACAGTTCATTTTTTAGAAATATCAATAGCATTTGTATTAAAACTATATTCACTGAATGTAATAAAAAAAAAACAGAGAATCGAATCGAGAGCTTGCGTATCGAAATCGAATCGAATCGGCACATCTGAATCGATACCCAGCCCTACTCATGACTCCACATTATAAAACAGCTTTTTCTGGGCCACTGATACAGCAGCTTCATCAAGACAAAATGTGAAAATTTTAATGAAATCGGTCCAAAACACAAAACAAAAAAAAGGTTCTATATGTGTGCAAACTTACAGGAAAAATATATGACTGCACCTTTAAAGATGTGCAAGGCAGATCATAAGACTAACCTTCATCAGGGTCTCTCTGGGGCCCTCTGTTATCACGGTCATCTCTGCGGTCCCTCACGTCACGGCGTTCACGACGATCATCACGGTCAAATTCTTCACGTCGAGAGTCACGCCAACTGCTCTGCTCCTCAGCACCACCTCTTCTCCAGCCACCCCCTTCTTCCCTGAACATGCATACACATTCATATTAAACTTGGCACATTAGGACTTAACACTGCTTCTAAGCAAAATCAGTTTAAAAAATTTTTTTTTATTATAATGTGTGTAACCAAAATACCAAATTAGGGCAAAAAAAAGATTTTATGCATATCTATTCTTTACTACTTTCAGATGCTTATTCAAAAAGAAGCAAACATGCACTCATAACCATCTACAACAGATTACGATCTAAACACCATGACGTAAACATTGCTATAATTCATCAGAAGTACATCATAAGCAATTGCATGGCATAAATGTGCAGCATTTTTTGTCTGTTAACAGCTTTGAAACCACAAGCCTGAACAATATGCAACAGTGCCACGTTTTTACTTTGAAACATTAAGCGCTCGCATGTCATATCCTTTGAAGTTTAATAATCACATTCCTGTTTTTCCATCCCCACTCCTAAAAATGATCATCATAGACTTTTCTTAAATCATTTAAATCTAAAGAAAAAGGACCTGCTGAGACCCTTCATCAGTAGAATTCAAAACAGAAAAGCCTTTAGAAGGAACTTTTATTTTTCCATCCCCACCACTAAAAATGATAATTCGTTTTCCATACAAGAGTAAACTGTAAAAAAAGAAAAGTGGTTTTATTTATTTATTGTGGTTTTATTTATTTATCTATCTTTACCTGGGAGGACGTCGATCTCTAAATCGATCTCCCTCGTGACGGTCATCTCCCTCAGGCTCACCATCATCATGGCCAGTATCACGAGGAGGTCCCCAGCTTTCTTCCCGAGCCTTCTCTCGCTCTCTCCATCCACCTACAAAAGGTTACATGGAGTAATTGCATAAGTTAAAAAAATTAAAAAAAAAAGTCCTGCAAATGAGTTTATTGAAAAACCACAACTGAACTCACTATAGTTAACAAAAAATAACTTTATACTGATTAAATACAATATAAAGGGGTAATTTTTAAAAAAGGTCCACTTATATTAATGAATGATTTGCAGCAACTAAAGTAATAATTCCTTTTCCCCCCTCTTACTAAAGTTTCAACAGCCTTCCTCTGACCTCTAGAATAAAATTTTATTTTACTTTTGGTTTTATTAAAACTATTTTATTTTGCTACTATACTTTTAAAACCAATGAAATGCTGCACTTAATAACAAGCTGTGGGTTTAAACTGTCCCATGTTTCAATTACAGATGACTGCATCACATTGCATCGTGACTGGAAAATTAGATGCCTTGTGATATGACCCCTTTAACACACATATTTGTCAACATGCCCTCAGCAAGAAAAGAAATGTAACTACCATCTGTGCTAACACCTGGTCTCCCAAGTGGTTTCCAGGGTTTAGGGTCATCTCCACGACGTGGGCCAGAGTCATCCATACCCCTGCGGCCTCCCCTCTCATCATCCCCTCCTCTTCTGGGAAACCAGTCATCATCTGCCCCACGTCGAGGCCCTCTGGGTTCATCCATGCTTCTACGGGGCCCACGGTCGTCATCAAAGCCTCTTCTTGGCCCACGGTCGTCATCCATTCCACGCCTTGGTCCACGGTCGTCATCGCCTCTTCGGGGTCCTCGGTCATCGTCAAAGCCCCTCCTGGGACCACGGTCATCATCAAAGCCCCGTTTAGGTCCACGGTCATCGTCACCTCCTCGGCGCAGACCTCGTTCGTCATCAAAACCACGGCGGAGTCCTCTGTCATCTGAACCACCATGACGAGAAATTTCTCCTACTCTTCGCAAGGGCACTTCACGGTCACGGTCTTCTCGATCATTGTCTTCACGGCCTTCACGCTCCTCTTGACGCCATTCACTGGGAGGGAGGGAAAAAAAAAGATAAAATGAAATCGCAATTCTCTGCATCTGTTTTTTATCTTTTTCCTTGTGAATCAGGTTATCAATTAATGAGAAAACTCTCACCGGTCAGCAACAGGACGTCGCCATTCTGAATCACCCTCACCTCGCTTCCTCCAGCCTCCTTCTTCCCGTTCACCCCAGTCCTGGAAAGAAAATTATTCAAATTTAAACCAAGAAATAACTATATCCATCTTGTTAAAGATAGAAGTATACATTTTTTATTTTTAAAGAAATTAATACTCTTCACCAAGGGTTCATTAAATTGATCCAAAAAAAAAAAAAGATTTCTATTTCAAACGAATACTGTTCTTTTAAACTTTTGATTCAACGGTAGTGTCTAGTGTATAACACATTTGACACAGGGTTCTAATGAGTTACCTTGGTGGGTTTTTCTTCTGGTGCCTTTCTTTCCTCCTCCTTGCGGCGTTCACGCTCCTCAATTTCCTGTTGACGGGCACGCTGCTTTCTCTCCTGTTCCTCCAGCTTACGCAAGCGCTCCTGGTATTCGCGTTCTTCCTCCTCTCTTTGCTCCTGTTCCAAGCGTTCCCGCTCTTCCCGCTCTAAAACACACAAAACCAAGGACCAAATCAAAAAACGAAAAGAGGTGAGCAAAAGTTCATACATCAAATAAGATATGAATATTTTTAAGAATGTAAAATGCATCAACTGTTAACTGAGGTTGATGAACAGCAAATAAATACCTTTCTTGAGCTGTTCCTCATGGATTCTCTGAGCGTCCTCTTCTTTCTGGCGATAGAAGGCATTACGTCTGTCCTCCTTACGCTGATTCTTTCGCTCCTCAAGACGCTTCTTCCTCTCCTCAACCAAACGTTCTTGGAACTGCTTGAGTTTTTCCTGGGTACATGAGAATTGTTCAAAGCTTAGCTACCTGGAGCATCAACATCCTAACCGTCAAGGACTTTATGCAACTACTAAAACTGCATCTTATACAATGTTTATACTAACTACTGAAAGCAAATTCAATCTGTAAAACATTAACCTAATAAATTACACATTAAATTAAAGTTGATTACCTCATAAATGAAGCTTCGAGCAGCTTTAATTTTGGACAGGAAGTTCTCCTTGTCCTCCATCATCCTTGACATTCTCTGTTTGTGTTCCAGCGCCTTCTCACGCTCCATCTTCATATTGCTGATCTGAGCAACAGATAGGCACAACAACCTTTAGCTTCAATTACAATAAACAACATGGCATGATTATATTTTTCAACATGTCCTTCTCATTTAGGTGATACTAATAAATCGCTGAATCAAACTAAAACCAGACAATGACCAAGTAGGGCCTGAAGAAATATTTCAAACTACAGTTCAAGTACGTGGGGGATTTGATACTTTTTTTTTTTTGGCAAAAAATGTTAACATGGACCAGAAGGCAAAGTAAATCGCATGTAATTCTGACAAGTGCAAAAAGCAGTATGTGATTATTACCCTCTCTTCCTCCTGCAGCTCCCATAACTCCATGTCTTTGATGCGCTGCTCCTCATAGGCTTTCTTGATCAGGGGAATCTCCTCAAGGCGCTTGGCTCTCTCAAAGTAGTCAATCTGGAATATGCATAATAGTATCACTCCAGTGTAATATTCGGATATCATCTACTCAGCTGCACAGAATTAACCCTAATCCTCTTACTTTTAAAACAGTTACCAACTTAATTATTTACAATAACAAAATACTTCATGAATGTGTAATGTAAGCTATACCTTCTTTTCCTGGTTTTTCAGACGCTCCTGAAGTTCTTTCTTCTCTTTTTCTAGTTGTTCTACCTGTTTGGCCATGATGAAGTCAGGGTCCAGCTCTTCCAGATCCTACAACATAAAATTAACAATTAAATAAAAATAAACATTTTCAACTGAAAACACAGTCGACATTTCATTTTCTGGGTAACTTAAAATAAAACTGTCTGGTGTGTTCTAAATGGCCACTCCCCTAACAAACTCAGTACCTCAATATCGATGTCTTTAAAGGCCTTGGCTCCCAGCTCAGTCTTCTTGATCTGCTCCAGTCGCTCACGCACTGTCTTTTTTTTTATTTGCTCGTGTTCTTGCATGATGCGCTCCTTTTCTCGCTCTTTGGCCTCCTGTCTAAGACGCTCTTCCTCGGCTTTGCGCACTTTCTGAAGCGCTGCCTCCCGTTGCTCCAGCTCCTCTTTCTCCCTCTGGATGTTGAGGCTCTCCAGACGCTTAACATGGACCAGAAGGCAAAGTAAATCGCATGTAATTCTGACAAGTGCAAAAAGCAGTATGTGATTATTACCCTCTCTTCCTCCTGCAGCTCCCATAACTCCATGTCTTTGATGCGCTGCTCCTCATAGGCTTTCTTGATCAGGGGAATCTCCTCAAGGCGCTTGGCTCTCTCAAAGTAGTCAATCTGGAATATGCATAATAGTATCACTCCAGTGTAATATTCGGATATCATCTACTCAGCTGCACAGAATTAACCCTAATCCTCTTACTTTTAAAACAGTTACCAACTTAATTATTTACAATAACAAAATACTTCATGAATGTGTAATGTAAGCTATACCTTCTTTTCCTGGTTTTTCAGACGCTCCTGAAGTTCTTTCTTCTCTTTTTCTAGTTGTTCTACCTGTTTGGCCATGATGAAGTCAGGGTCCAGCTCTTCCAGATCCTACAACATAAAATTAACAATTAAATAAAAATAAAAATTTTCAACTGAAAACAGTCGACATTTCATTTTCTGGGTAACTTAAAATAAAACTGTCTGGTGTGTTCTAAATGGCCACTCCCCTAACAAACTCAGTACCTCAATATCGATGTCTTTAAAGGCCTTGGCTCCCAGCTCAGTCTTCTTGATCTGCTCCAGTCGCTCACGCACTGTCTTTTTTTTTATTTGCTCGTGTTCTTGCATGATGCGCTCCTTTTCTCGCTCTTTGGCCTCCTGTCTAAGACGCTCTTCCTCGGCTTTGCGCACTTTCTGAAGCTCTGCCTCCCGTTGCTCCAGCTCCTCTTTCTCCCTCTGGATGTTGAGGCTCTCCAGACGCTCTTTGCGTTCCTCAATCGTTTGACGGCGAGCAAGGATGCGCTGATGCTCTTTGCGGGCATTCTTCAGGTAGGATGTGATGGCCTGCTGACTCTGTTCCTCATGTTCTTGCTGTGGGCAAAGTTAGAGCTGATGACGATACTGAAATATAACACTGACCAGCAGAGAGATAATTGATTAAACTTAGCAGTGGTCTTACCAGTATGGATGCAGGTTTGATGACCTGGATGGCTTTAGCCAAGGAGGATGACATGGCAGTGAGTTGATTCCGTATCTGTTCAGAGGGCATGTTCTGCAGGAACGGACCTACTGGAGAATCCTCTTTGGTAGAATAGTTCAGATCGGAGCCAAAACTCAGTGTACGAGATGTATGATCGATGCGTACCTTTTGGTAAATACACAAACTTTGTCACAACAATATTTTGGACAATTTGGAGATTTTGCTTGACCATGTAATTAACTACTAAGATGCTTGATTTAGGGGGCTTTCGCAATGGCAAATTAATTCGAAACAGGGCACGGTTCGCATGAAAAATCATTAATGTAAAATCTGTCAGGTGAACCCGGGTGCGCACCGGGATACCGAACCCGAGACTACTTGAAGGAGATGGTCTGAGTTCAGTTGCACTCGAACTGTGGAATGGTTCACGTGAATATGAAAACATCACGGACTTTGGTGCGCACTTGTTCAGGAAGTAAAGTAACCTGCGCATGCGATTTTGCAGATTACAATGTATTTTCTTAAATAAAACACATAGGTAATGAGAGTGTTGCCGATTTACCATGGATTCTAGCGAGAGTGAGCCTGAGTGTATTTGATGTAGCAAGTGCAATCAGAGCGGCAAATGAATGGTAATCCACTGTCTCCTCAAAATAGCAGTCTACATGCACCTCACATACAGTAAACCCATGTTGTTTACTCTGCTGTGCATAATAGCACCAAATTAATAAAAAAACACAATATATTGACCAACGTTCTGTTTTCTATCATGCGTTGTGCACGTTTGTGCTGACGTAAGAAATGAAAACACACCAGAGTTCGATAGAATCAAGTTCAGTGTGAAACCAGACCAACGCTGCGGGGGGCACCAGGAACAATAGCGCCCGGGCTCAAACCGCAGCAAAAAGCAGTGTAAAAGCCCCCTTAGAGACTACGTGTGGTTTGCTATACCTGTAGGTCACAGTGCCGTGCTGCATCTACAATTGAGCGCTCCAGTTGGAAAGCATCGACAAATGGTACCAGAGATGCTAACCTGCTGAACTCAATGCTCTGGTAGATCTGAGCCACCTGGAATATTAAAACCCAGAAGACAAGATTTGACGATCTGCAGAAGAATGAAGCCTGCACAGATTCTCCAAGTAATTATTAAACGTCTGGGAGAAGATGATCAAATCAACCTGTTGTAGCAGTCTGAGGATGGTGTTGTTCTGCAAGTGAGGAACATAATGCTGCAGGTCTGATTCTTTCTCAACTTGGTCCCTCACCCAGTTCAGCACCTAAAGCAGCAGCAGCAAGAACACATACACTGCATAAATATGTATTTAGTGTGTGTTGACATCAAGAACACTATAACATTGAAGACTGCTGTGTCAAAATAGTCTAACAAGTACATCACTCTTCTTAATTAAGTTTATGGAAGTCAGTAGCTTAAAAGAGTTTTAGTGTTTAGCATGTGCAAATGTTTATTTTATTTTACTGTGGATATGTACATGATTCTTATAAGTTCAGAAAAAAAAACACTGACTGGTATAGACATAAGTCACATAATATAATTCTAATGTACCACTCACTTTAGTCACTCTTCCACAAAGTTTTAGAGGGTGGAAGTCCACCTCCAACCAATTGTAGAGCTCTTTGACTTCAGGAACAACATACTGAAGCAGGTTGAATCTCACCTAAGACAAAAGTAATACCCAAGAAGGTTCTCAATCTATTTTCAATAAACCATAAATTTAAGGGATTACAAAAATGATCAATGGACAGAAAAGATATTACCATGTCATTGATGAGACTCTGGCGGGTGGGTGGAGACTGAAGTCCAAGCAAAGTAGCCAGTCTGCGTTGTTTCTCTACAATGATGCCATCCATGTCCAACAGACGAGCGATATCAGTACGCTCAGGGGTGATGGGAATAGACAAAGTGGCCAAAAGCACTCGAGTGGACATTCTGAATGAAACAAATAAAACACACAGCAATTGAAACTTCGAAGCAAGTCTCAATCAACTAATAAATAATGAAGAAAGGTTTTCTGATTTCAAGAAATGGCTACCTACAGTACAATTACAGCAAAATTACAATACAAAGCACTCAAAAAAACAAACAAAAAAAAACAAACCCTTGTTCAAGCTGATGATTGCTCTTATTTAATGCTCACCTCTGCATCTCTTCTGGGGTAAGGTTCTTGCGCATTTCCCGGGAGAGGTGATAAAGTCTGTGTAGGGTGCAGGCATGGAATAAGGCATTGCCAGACTTCCAGAATACAGTGGACACCTTATTGTAGTAATTGGCCATAAGTTGGGGTTTAGGGGGCTTCTTTGAGAGGGCAAACAATCCATGGATGTCTTCAACTGCTTTGAATGCTTCCTGTATTGATTACAAAGAATGTAAGCAACCGGTATAATCAACAAGTCATTAAAGTTTGTGCAACACAGAATAACCATTAAGTGTATAGTGCAAAAGGGCAGGATGTCACTTTTTCTCACAAATGAAACCCATCTAATTGCATTTACACTTTTTCTGTAATCAATAGTTTGTTCTTTGTTTGCATGTAAAGCACTCCTTTGCACTGTAAAAAGGTTGACAGCAGCAGCAAAAATGAAGACTATACTCAACTGAAGATATTTATATTCGATTATAAACATTTATATAGTCTTTTGTATATTGGTGCCAAGTATGAAGAACAGACACCTGCCACAGCTCCATGCTAATAGCGCTGTCCAGCTGGACCAGACGTGTCTCGAGATGCATGGACTGGCTCTCGGGATTGTTCAGGTTAATGGCAGTGCTCTGGTTGTGATGTCGTTGGATCTGTCCCAGATGCATTCGCAGGTTGTCACACAGCTTACGGAACTCTGCTTTACGGGTGTACTGCAGGCAAAACTTAAACGCTGTGAGAGAATATTTTTGTTATAAATTTCTGCACAAAAGAATATACATTTTAGGTATCATATAACATGATTACCATATATAATACAATGCTCTACCAATTCTACAGGTTCATGTTCCATAATTCTACACATACACTCTGCTTTACGGGTGTACTGCAGGCAAAACTTAAACGCTGTGAGAGAATATTTTTGTTATAAATTTCATTTTAAAAAATACATTTTAGGTATCATATAACATGATTACCATATATAATACAATGCTCTACCAATTCTACAGGTTCATGTTCCATAATTCTACACATAGAGTGCCTTGCGAAAATATTCATAACCCTTAATTTTTTTCACATTTTATGTTGCTGCCTTATGTTAAACTGCTTAAAATTATCTGGGACAGTTGAAATTTAGCTCAGGAGCATTCATATTGCTTGTAGATGTTGCTACACTTCGAGTAAAGTTAACCTGTGGCAAATTAAATTGAATGGGTATGATTTGGAAAGGCACACACATCTTAAAGGGATACTCCACCCCAAAATTAAAATTGTCATTAATCACTTACCCCCATGTTGTTCCAAACCCATTGAAGCTTCGTTCGTCTTCGGAACACAATTTAAGATATTTTGGATGAAAACCGGGAGGCTTGTGACTGTCCCATAGACTGCCAAGTAAATTACACGGTCAAGGTTCAGAAAAGTATGAAAAGCATCGTCAGAATAGTCCATCTGCCATCAGTGGTTCAACCGTAACGTTATGAAGCGACGAGAATACTTTTTGTATGCAAAGAAAACTAAAACAATGACTTTATTCAACAATTCGTCTCCTCTATGTCTGTCCGCATCACCGTAGCACCATTTTGGAGAATATGAGCCGAACACAGGCAACTTACGCTCTTCTGTGTCAGCCGCGCCACAAGGATACGTTTTCTACGTGTATTTACACTGTGATTTGAAAGAAAACAGAGACAGAAGAGCGTAAGCTGATTCTCCAAAATAGCACTACGGTGATGCGGACAGACATATGGCGCTTTTCCACTGCATGGTACGGCACGGTACCGTTACCAAAACGTGACGTGTAATCTCTGCTGATCACGGATTGGCCAGAGAGAATCGTCACTACCTGCGTCACTGAACTTGCGACACAAACACAAAAGAACCGCTAGATTTAAATCAGCACACCCAGCGAAGGATCGAACGCAACTGTTTGGAACGTTTTGTTGTCCGTTGAGGAAGAACAGATGCTCCTCTCGTTGATGGCAGAGGAGCGGATCCAGCGAGAGCTTGATGGGGCAACGCGGAATGAAAAAGGTTTTTTTTTTTTAAGGAGTCGTGGTAGTAGAGGCGGCACAACTATAACGACATGTGAATAATCCTGCCCACTCTAAAGCGGTACTGAACTGCAGTGGAAATGCAAACCGTGCCGAGCCATACCACGCAATGGAAAAGCGCCAATAGAGGAGACTAATTGTTCAATAAAGTCGTCATTTTTGTTTTCTTCGCATACAAAAAGTATTCTCGTCGCTTCATAACGTTACGATTGAACCACTGATTGCAGATGGACTATTCTGACGATGCTTTTCATACTTTTCTGGACCTTGACAGTGTAATTTACTTGGCAGTCTTTGGGACAGTCACAAGCCTCCCGGTTTTCATCCAAAATATCTTAAATAGTGTTCCGAAGACGAACGAAGCTTTTACGGGTTTGGAACGACATGGGGGTAAGTGATTAATGACAAAATTTTCATTTTGGGGTGGAGCATCCCTTTAATAAAAGGTCTAACAGCTGAGAGCAAAATCCAAGCCCTGAGGTCAAAAGAACTGCCTGTAGAGCTCAAAAACAGGTTTGTGTCAAGCCACACATCTGGGGAAGAGTTCAGAAAAAAAAAATCAGCTTCTTTGAAGGGTCACAGAAGCATGTAGTCTCTGTTACCCTTAATGGAAGAAGTCTGAAACAACCAGGACTCTTCCTAGAGCTGGTCGCCTGGCCAAACTGAGCAATTGATGGAGAAGGGTCTTGGTTAGAGTGGAGAACAAGATGGTCACTCTAGTTGAGTTCCATGATCATATATGCAGATGGGAGAAATCTATAGAAGGACAAATATCACTGCAACACTCCACCGATCTGGGCTTTATGTCGGAGTGGCCAGACTCAATCTTCTCCTCAGCGAAGACACATGAAAACACACTTGGATTTTGCATAAAAACACCAAAAGGGCTCTCAGACTCTGAGAAACAAGAGTCTCTAGTCTGATGAACCTCAATTCCAAGCATCACGTTTGAAGGAAACCAGGCACTGTTCATCACCTGAAGAGTACCACCCCAAAAGTAAAGTGTGCTGGTAGCAGCCTCATGCTGTGGGGTTGGCAGGGCAGGGACCGAGAGACAGAGGGAAGATAAGCTCAATGCACCAAAATATTGAGTTAGCCTTAATAAAAACCCAGTCCAGAGCATTCAGAACCTCAGACTGGGCAGAAGGTTCACCTTCCAACAGCACAATGAACCCAAGCACACAGCAAGAGTGGCTTATAGACACCTCTGTGAATGTCCTTGAGTGGCCCAGCCTGAGCTTGAACCCAATCAAATAATTCTGGAGAAACTTGAAAATGTGCATTTTCTCCCATCCAACCTGACAGAGCTTGAGAGGTGAAGAGGTGAGGAGAAGAATGGCAGATAATTGCCAAATGGTGATGATCAAAGCTTGTCGCATCAAACAAAAAAGATTTGAGACTGTAAATGTGCTTAAATATTTCGTTAATACTTAATAGTAGTTAATACTTAGTTAATAAATAATTTAGTTTAATGAATACTTATGCAATGTACTTATTTCAGTTTTAGAATGGCAGATATTGCCAAATGGTGATGATCAAAGCTTGTCGCATCAAACAAAAAAGATTTGAGACTGTAAATGTGCTTATTTGAGACTTTAATACTTAATAGTAGTTAATACTTAGTTAATAAATAATTTAGTTTAATGAATACTTATGCAATGTACTTATTTCAGTTTTTTATTTTTAATAAATTTACGAAGTTGTGACAATTCTGTTTTTGCTTTGCCAGTATGGTGTATGGAGTGTAGATTGATGTGGGAAAAAAGTAATTTAAAGCAGTTTAACATAAGGCAGCAACATAACAAAATGTGAAAAAATGAATGGGGTATGAATACTTTCGCAAGGCACTGTAAATCCTTATCTGTACCATATGCTAAAACTCCCACAAGCAAATGTTTTTGTGTTATATGGGCTTTACACTGACCTTGCTGAGCAATGTCATGGTAAAGGCGCTCCACTTTGGAGTTATTCCTTAGCAGGTCCAGGCACTGGCGGTACGACTCCCACAAGAACTTTACCCAAGGCGTGAGCAGAAGTCTGTCAGTGCGGTCTTGAGTGTCTTCACCACTGACGGCACTCAACAGAACACTGAAAAACAGGGGGAAAAAAACCAACAACAACAGTTAGCGCTTCAGATAATCTTTTACGGAACACAATCATATTGATATAGAACCATCCCCTTCAAACAAAGATTGAACATGTCCTGTCTGCATTTAGCATAATGTAGTGAAATTCTGAAATGATAAATGAATTGAAATGAAATGTAAATTAATTACACTAATAATAACAACAACAACAAAAAACATTTACTTTAGACACATCAGTTGGAAAGAACTGTTAGAGCCTTTAGGATCCTGTACCTTTCTGGGGTCTGAATGTTGTCCAGATCCTCAATGTCCAGCACCATCTGCTGAGACTCCTCTTTCGCTGTCTCAGTCTTCTCTTCTGCAAGTTTCAGGTAAGCACGGACCACATCCTCCAGAGATTTGATATTCACCTGAAGCACAAGCGGAGGAGCGGTCAGTAATTTCATGAGGATATAACTTACAACTGACTTCTCGTTTTTTTCGCCTGTACAGAAAATTTATGTAAACTCTACAATAAAATGTTCACTAGAAAAACATCATGATTGCAATAACACTACTAAAAGCACTATGACACAAATGACTAAACTTTAAAGGCGCCATGAAACAGAAGTAGCAAAAGATTTTTTCTTCCATATTGTGCCGTTCACCTGAGTTTTGAAAAATAAAAAATATAGGGTGTTTGTTTTCTATTCATCAGTTGTTGATTGGATTTGGAGATGTGGGCATTGCACTCAAAAGTGGAGCCAGAAGAACACAACCTTTAAGTGGACTAAAAGATTAGAGAAGTCCTGCAAACGTCACCAGAGAGAAGTCTGTTGTTTTATGACATTGATTAAACACTACAAAGTCAAAAAAAAATCTATTAATAGCAAAAAAACATTCATATTAAGGTCTATAACGTGCATTTAGGAAATAGATGATTTTCATGCAGACTCTAAAAGTTCTATTTTTCTGCTTGGGTATATAATAATTATGGTCTCAAACCTGTTGACAGATGTTTTTGTACTGATACAGTCCCTCCTTTGCCAAGTGGCTCTTGCGCAGGTCCACACAGAGCTCCAGGTATTTGAGCATGATAGGCTCGTGTATCTTCTGCCATGTTCGATGTTTTTTGCTCTTGATGACATCGTAGAGCACATCCAAAGCTGGCTGCTTTTTACCAACTTCAAGAAACTCTGAAAAAAGAAACAGAAAGACTGTCATGGCCACCACACTCTTTGAGAATATGTTGATTTTTGACATATACAGCATTCAGACGGGCCTGAATCACAGAAAAATGTTTCATGATCTTGCTGAAGTATTTATGCATCATACAGCCCCTCAAATACCACTTTCATCACAAATATGTTATTTACAGCTGACTATAATATTGAATGAGCAGAGAAAATAAATCTGGTGGCAGGTGCGCAATGCTGCTATTCCACTAATTTTGTCCAAATGACAACATATTTGGTTCTCATTCACGTATAAGGAAGACTGTTATAGCTTTATGGATTTTTTTTCGGTGTATACGGTTAATAAACCTTTAACCTCCGATACCAGAAGTTGTCACTGCTAAGCTAGCGGAATGGAAAAGCTTGCTAACACACATGGTAGCATTAACAAAAACGGTCTCTACCTTTGTTCGTTTACTAAGTGTGCAAAATATTTACACTTATTAATAATGTCCTTTTTCTGAGTACGCTAAGAATATGAATAATATATGATACAGTAATAAAGGAGGTTTAAAACGCTGCATCATACACGACACACGGGCCCAGCAACTGTGACATCCGGCCTGCACGGAACATGGCTACTCCAGCACGCGCCATATCGAGCTAACAGCTAAACTCACGACTACAGTCCAAGAGACGACCGCCTACAATATTCACTCACCGTTTGCTCGCTTAAGAGCGTTCTCCGGTCTCTGGAAATAGGCTGGCATTGTTATGGCTTGCTAGCAGGCAGTTTTCAGATAGTCGAGGCTGTTTTATTGACTCTGCCTGTCCATCCGCGCCGTGACTTCTCGCCGCGCAAGCAAGAAAGGACTAGTGTACGTGAACTGCGCCGGTGAGGGAGACGAGAGTTCCCGTATGTGCGCGTACACGCTTCCTCCCCGCTGCCTGCAGACGACAGACATGCATGCAATACATGATGATTAAATATAGGTCGCAATAAAATCACCAGTTCTGAAATTTTACCCAAGACGAGTCTGTATTGCTATTTGACACATAATGTTTTTTTTTTTTTTAATAGTACAAATTTTATGAGGTGGCATTGTTATGGCTGACCTTAATATTTGACCATTCAGTATTTTTCTCAGAAATTAGCTATAGGATACAAAAAGCCCTAACCCTTAAAAAAATGCACGCATGTTGTAATCATTAGTAATTCATGAAAATTATTCTGTGTAAAATTATTATTACAATCGAAGCATTTGCAACATTGAATATATTCTGGTTCCCTTTAAAAGGGTCTCTCCCATGATTGCGTTGAACACTATGGGGTAAACTTGTGTTCACTCTAAATACTGAAGCCTGATTTCTTCACATTCATGTAGCTGCACGAACAAATGCACTTCAACCCGTCAAAAGGGGAGGAGCCAACTGCTATATAAGTCAGCTCTCTGCTCCATTTCATCAGAATATTTCTCCTTCAGCGCGAAGATTATTTCGCCGCTGGACTCTGAAGCCGAAGCAAGAAGCTTGAAGCCTGCTTGCTGTAGAAAAGCCCCAGCAGTGGAAGAACGCCTTCCAACAAGTGCTTCCCCTGCGGCCATCTGGCGACAATAAGAGCAAATTTCCAGCAGCGTTGTTGCAAATGTCATACGCATGTGTGGCTCATGCAGGGAACCCCTGCATGGGTCGCTTGCCTGGGCAGAGCTTACCGGTACAGAGTGCACTCACTGCGAGAGAATGAGTCTCGCCCTGCTTCGCTTGCGGATCACCTTCTTTCACGAAGACTGCTCTCCCGTTTCTTCCCTCCCAAGAGCCTCGGAGGAAAAAACAGCGGGGCAATGGGACTCAATGATCGGGCTCGAGTTATCTCACGCCGGCTCGTTTTGGAGGCTACAAGATCTACACCCTTAAATGGCCCTTTTCTGACTGGTGTGCAGCACGGAATGAGGACCCGTCTTCTTGTAACATGTCATCCATGTTAACCTTCCTGCAAAAGTTGCTGGATAGGGGGCGCACCCCTTCCACGCTCAAAGTATATGTGGCAGCCAGTCAGTCGGCAAGAATTAAGGTTTCTGAGGGGAGCTTGGAGATTGAATCTGCCTCGTTCTTTTACTGTGCCGACCTGGGACTTATCCTTAGTCCTCAGGGCCCTATGGGGCCCTCCTTTCGAGCCTTTCCATTCGGCCAATTTGCGACCCCTGTCACTTATGACTGCCCTCCTTTTGACTTTAGTATTGGTCAAGCAAGTGGGTGAGCATGCATGCACTGTCAATCAGTGCTTCCTGTCTTGAGTTTGGGCCTAACAACTGTAGAGTCGTCCTCAAACCGAGACACGGCTATGTGCCTATGCTCTCCACTCCGTTGACAGCACAAATCATTACCCTTCTGGCTCTTCCCAATTCAGAGGATGAGCAGGGTCCCAATCCACTCTACCCGGTCCAGGCTCTTGGAGTGTATGTGGAGCGTTCTGGCCTGTTTTATATGCATCGGAGGTCGCTCTAAAGGGCTGCCAGTTACGAAGCAGAGGCTATCTCACTGCATAATGGATGCTATAGCCCTGGCTTTTGTCTATGTGGGCTTACAGTGTCCTATAGGAGTAAAGGCCCACTCCACTAGTGGAATGGCCTCTTCCTGGGCTTCGTCCAGCAGGATTTCTATTGGTGATATCTGTGCGGCCGCTAGCTGGTTGTTGCCATCCACTTTCACCAGGTTTTATAATTTGGATGTCCCTGCCCTCCTGGCATGGTTTTCGTCTGCATAAATTACCTAATCACCTCGACGAGTGGAGAAGGTCCGGTTTTGTAGTCCCCAGCCTAGTGGCTTGGGGCTCATATTAGCTCATGCTAGTTGGAGCCCTCAGTACAGGTGCTCCAGGGCTGGGCTCGCAGGGTAGCTTTGTTCTGCACTTGCTTATAGCACGGCGCTATTGGATGCATTCCCCATAGCGTTCATCGCAACAGGAGAGACAGTTGAAAGGGAACGCTCCATCTACGAATGTAACCTTTGTTCCTTGAGAAAAGGGAACGAGCATTGTGTAGGGTGCTGTGCTATAAGGCTGCACGCGAGTCGATGACTGTCACTATCAGTCGAAAGATTCTGACGAAATGATGCTCCGAGCAGACTTATATAGCAGTTGGCTCCTCCCCTTTTGGCAGTTTTGAAGCTCCATTTGTATGTGCAGCTACGTGAATGTGAACAAATCAGGCTTCAGTATCAGAGTAAACAGGAGTTTACCCCATAGTGTTCAACGCAATGGGAGAGACCCTTCGAAAGGGAACCGAGTTTATGTAACTGGAGCGTTACAGTTAAAAGGGATCATTAACCCAAAAATTAAAATTCATTTATTGTCCCTCATATTGTTCCAAACATTTTTCCTGACTTTCATGATACAAACACTGATACATTTTTCAAAATATCTTGAATGAGATTAATGTTTAATTTGGATAGTATTGTTTGTACTTTCTGTCAAAAAAGATGCTGAATCTCAGGAAAATCTATACAACTGTATTATCGTTAGTGCACTGGGGACAGAAGGCATGAATGGTTGAATATGTTTGAATATGAATAATGTTTGATTATCACATTAAGTTCGGTGGTTTTATGAAAAACAGAAGTTACCTTTTTAGTGAAATAATGTTTTGATTATGGGTGAGTTTACACAAATGTAGAAAAGTTGTTCAAAGTTTTGCGGAATTTAAAATTATTAAATTTTTTATTTCAGTCATTAAAGTAGCTAGCTGAAGAAAGAAATGCCTTAAAGGGGTCATATGATGCAATTTAAAATGTT
>NW_015505247.1:1713640-1752197 GCF_001515645.1 Sinocyclocheilus grahami | reverse complement strand
CTGTGAGGGGGAAACAGGGAAACTGAATTCGCCGGAACACCGGAAGAAGCGTGTTGATCACTTGACCTGTAGAGGATTCCTACTGTTTATTAGTTTTTGTTTAATGTGTTTGTCGTTTTCCTCTTGATACACATATTCGCGGGAATTATTGCATCTCAACAACTGGTTCACATACACTGTAATGCTACAAACTTTTTGATAATTGGCAACGTTCGGCTTTCATGAGAAACCTGGATTCAACGCTTAAACATCTATTTTGCAATAAGAACCGTATTTTTTGGACATTTTAAGTTAATTGTTTTCTGTATAAACTGTCCCGGCATATTTGACAATGGGTTGTGTCTGTTCGCGCTGACACTTGCATGTGTTTTCCAAACTAAACATAAATGGTTTACAAATCATTGAAGTATTAGCAACTGGTTATCGTGGATAAGGAATGGAATATGGCTACATCTGAGATGATGCTGAGTCTTGGACTAATTGGTAAGATTAAAATACCTCGAAAATATATATTTTATTATGAGTACATTTTATGTATTAAAGCGATAGTTAACCCCAAAATAAAAATTTTGTAATAATTAAACTCCTCATATTTTTCCAAAACTAGTAAGACTTTCCTGTTGAACACACAAAGGGAAGTTAGGCAGAGTGACAGCACCCTTTGTCAGTCACCATTTACTTTCATCGTGTGGAAAAAAGATGCAGTGAAAGTGAATGGTGACTGAGACCATAGCATTCCCTCAAACATTTCATTTTGTGGTCTGCAGAAGAAAAAGGCCTCATGACAGAATCTACATTTTTGGGTGAACTATCTCTTTAATTATAGAATAAGAATTATTTTGTCAGTAATTGAATTTGTCCCCCTTACACAGAGAAAGATGTAAACGCAGACACGCTTTGGGTTTGGTGTTATCCTTCCATCAGTGCTGATCTGCGAGAGGTTCTGTTGAGAAAATGTTGCCTGCCGTTAAATAATCAGGTACTGCACAAATTTGTGTTTGGACAATACTGCCGAACCTGGTACTACATCACCACTGTCGAGGTTCAGGAGCCAACTGCACTTAAAAAGGTACAAAACTTCAGGATTTGGACTCTACTACCAACCTGAAAGCTTACAAACCTGTGCTCGAATAATACTACAGGAATAGTTCAACAGAATGAAAACTTGATCATATGATTGTTTTTTGTTCATTTACTCATCTTTATGTCGCTTCAAACATGTATGTCTGGAGAAGTTTACCAGAATGTTGACACTGCACTTTTCCATATAATGAAAGTAAATGGTGACCAGGGGCTGTAAAGCTCCAAAAAGTGACAAAAAGCATCATAACAGTAGTCCATACATCAGTTTGATGTGAGGAGAAGACAGAAATCTAAACCATTATTCACTGATAATTGTTTCTTATTCACATTTGTGTGTATTCTAATTTGGAACACCAATGACAGAATGTGAAGTCGTGGCCTAATGGTTAGAGAGTCGGACTCATAACCCAAAGGTTGTGGGTTCGAGTCTCGTACCGGCAGGGATTGTAGGTGGGGGGAGTGAATGTACAGCGCTCTCTCCCACCTTCAATACCACGACTGAGGTGCCCTTGAGCAAGGCACCGAATGTGTTCACGGTTTGTGTGTGTTCACTGCTGTGTGTGTGCACTTAGGATGGGTAAATGCAGAGCACTAATTCTGAGTATGGGTCACCATACTTGGCCACATGTCACGTCACTTTAATGAACGAGTCAACTTTTCCTATAATCCAGTGGTGCTCAACCAGGGGGGCCCAAGATGACTTAAAAGAAGACAAAAACAAGCAATTGAAAAAACTGTCAAGCTATTTCTTTCTTAAATGTATACCCTCAACACCTCTTTGTTTCCTTTAGGGTTAGGGTTAGGGTTAGTAACCCTAACTGATGATATGATGAATATCATGCAAGCTTGCTAATAATTTACTTCAATTGTGTGTGTTCACTGCTGTGTGTGTGCACTTAGGATGGGTAAATGCAGAGCACTAATTCTGAGTATGGGTCACCATACTTGGCCACATGTCACGTCACTTTAATGAACGAGTCAACTTTTCCTATAATCCAGTGGTGCTCAACCAGGGGGCCCAAGATGACTTAAAAGAAGACAAAAACAAGCAATACAATAAACTGAAAAAACTGTCAAGCTATTTCTTTCTTAAATGTATACCCTCAACACCTCTTTGTTTCCTTTAGGGTTAGGGTTAGTAACCCTAACTGATGATATGATGAATATCATGCAAGCTTGCTAATAATTTACTTCAATTTCATTCAAAGGTGACACATTTCTCAGTAGTTATCACCGCTAAGGACTTCAACCCTGAAAAATATGCTGCATTCAGTAGAGTTCTGTGCAGGTATGTTTATGTACAAACCATTTAGTGCAACCACTTAGTGCTTGTGTTGAGTTTCCGAAATTGGTCATTATTTCTTTCAGTAAGCATCTTTTGTTTGCCAGCACACCATTTCTAAAGATGTACACAGAGTTTTTGAGTTTGTGATGTTACATCTGTAACATTGTGTTTGTTCAGGACATATATCAAACATGGAAGTCCTGTGAAGATGATGGAATGCTACATCGCTGTTCTGACCGAAGGGATATGCCAGAGTGATGAGAATGGCTCCTTCCTTATCAAAGATTACGACGTCAGAAAGGCCTACCTGGCTGGATCCTTAAAAGGTTAGGGGGAACCCTTAAAATGAACAAGCACTACTCACTAAACACGGCAAGAAATGAGCTGCTTAAATCACATACCTCTGGTACTATGGCCATTTGCTCCATTTGGCTTTATGATTGTTATTTTGGAAATCCTTCAAGAAAGTGTCTTAATTCTGTAAAAAAAAAAATATATGTATAGTATGTAAGTTTGCTTTATTCTAGACTTCATGAGATGTTAAATCTTTATTTTAGATGTTGTGTCACAATTTGGTATGGAGACCATCATCCTTTATACAGCACTAATGTTGAAAAAAAGAGTAGTGGTCTATCACCCACGTATTGAGGCGCTGCTGGAGTTCACAAGGTAACCACGGAAATGATCATTAAGTTGACATGAAATCAAAATTGATTCTATTTACTTTCATAATTTACATTTGACATTAACCCAAACCAGAAACATGGCAGATTAAGGAAGTAAAATGGATTGCAATCAGCATTTCACGTTGACTTTAAGTATGTCCTGTGTTGCTTCTACAAACAGCTTTGTTCAAGGTGCTTGTGGTTATGGTTAGTGGTTTACAGTACTGTTCCAAAAAAAAAATTTTTGTGCTCACGAAGCCTGCATTTATTTGATCACAAATACAGTAAAACGGTAATATTCTGAAATATTATTACAATTTAAAAATAATTTCTATTTCCGTATATTTAAAAAATGTAATGTATTCTTGTGATGGCAAAGTGAAATTTTCAGCAGCCTTTACTCCAGCCTTCAGTGTCACATGATCCTTCAGAAATCATTCTAATATGATGATTATGAAAAATGTATCATATTCAATGTTGAAAACAGTTGTGCTGCTTAATATTTAACCTTGGAGTATTTAATATTAATATGGACTAATTAAATATTAAATATTTAACCTTCCTATATATTTAATATATAGGAAACCTTGATACATTTCAGAAATCTTTGATGAATAAAAACTTCAAAAAGAACAGTATTTGTTTCATTTATATACTGTATTTCAATTCAATTATACATTTTTGTAACCATTTAAGTCTGTCACTTTTGATCAATTTAATGCATCGTTGCTTAACAAACGCATTTATTTCTTAAAAAACAACAACAATAAAAAGCTTACTCAACCCACACTTTTGAAAAGTATTGTATGATAATGGTCATGCACTAAAAATGATTTGTGGTAACAGTGTTTCTGTTTTTAAAAGCAGAGCTCTTCCTGGACTGGTATGGCATAGAAAAGACTGGTCCATCCTCCACCCTTTTGTTAACCTGGATGATAATGAGCTGGAAAACCTCAAGCTGTGTACAGGTATGGACAAATCCTCCCAAAACAAACACTTGCTACATTTATGAATTTCTTTGTTCTTTGTCTCTGTAGGATATGTTGCAGGGTTTGTCGATCCTGAAGTCAGAGACAGATCAGATCTGTTTGATGTGTACGTTAATCTTCCAGACAGTGAAATCACTGTGTCACAAAATGCCAAAGGTGAGAGATTCAGTTTTACATACTGACTGGGATTAGGTAGGAATGGTGATGTGGATGTTTAAGTCACCATACCTCACTATGCCTTGTTTTCAGAGGCATTGGCTATGGGAAAACTCCATAAAGAGATTGGCAACTTCATTGTCCAGGCTGCAGAGGACACCGATCGCATAGATGCACAGGTTATTAAGGTGACGTACAATACTAAGACAGTATCAGCAAATACACAAAATACAGCTGTAGCACAACCTACATTTGAAGCATTTCAATTTACCAAGACTTGGAAATCCTACATGTGTTTTTAATCCAGCCCCTTTTTAAATCGGTCTCCAGGATATTTCAGTAAAAACTAAGGAGATCCTCAGTAACCTGATGTCTCTTGCTGATGAAGCAGAGAACTCTAAGTTGACTTTGGAGACCCTGAAGCAGCGGCACTACCCTCCAGCGACTGAGAACTTCCTCTTTCACTTAGCTGCAGCTGAGCAACTCCTGAAGATCTGACCAATCAGTGCATCTCGTCCAGCTAGCATGCCTCACAGTAACTGATCAGAGAGGAACTTACCATTCATTGTGGAATCATAAAATTAACATTTTTTTATTTTAAAAGTAACATTTGAAAGAATCTGTGTCTAATTTCAGGTGTTCTGAACAGGGCAAAAGTTATATAAGAACATAAAGATTTCTTAGAAAGATATATAAAATACAGCTATAACATGATAGCTACACCTCATGGGTGTAATTATGTTGAATGTAACATTTCTAAGTGATAACAGGTTTGAGATAAATAATTCATAATCAAACCTTTTGGTAACACGTGGATTTATATGCTGTCCTCTGTAAGCATTCCTGAGGTATCTAATTATTAAGTTGTTCATAACCTTAATTTGGCATGCTCTTTGAACTTAAGATTTCATCATTGCACATCAATGTGAAAGGACTGACGGTTGCCTAGTTCATGCTTAATTAAAAGACATTTGTTATGCTGTAAAATAATAATACCGTTATGTTAATTGTTCAGTGAAAACTAAAATACAGTTGCTCTAATGAGGGTCCCATTAAATTCAGAATGTAAATAAATGAAAAACTGAAAATCAGTTTTACTTAACTGTTGAGTGCCAAAACCTCAGCTTAAAGTTATGATGTTAATTAACAACCTGTATGTCTATTGTTTTAAGACATCTTTTTATCATTATATGTTCAAATGACGATTCCCATGTTAGATTTTACATTCCTAGTGATTGCACATATTATTGATTTTGACATTAATTTATCCATTTTTGATTAATCTCATTAATTTGACAGTCCCTTGTTATCAATGGCTATCATCTGTGCTTAAACAGATCATAGATGATATTCTGATCATATGTGTGCAATATATCCTGAAAAAAGAGGCTGTTCAAACTGTATTCTCTATGATTTCTTAAACACTGTCCTCATCCTTTACATAGTCATAAAATGCTGTTTTCTTAGAAACTTTGCTAAATGTCTGTGACCATTAAATGTATATAAAAAAAATATATGTGAGTGGCAACAGGAATTTTATTGACTAACAGATTTGGTAAAATCCACTTCAACGCAGTGTTTAAAACCCTTTTCAGCCTGAAATGCAGCTATTAAATGAATATGAATTCAGTACTGTAGAGTTGTACTTCTTCCTTTGGTCATTGAGTATTAGTATAGCATTGATTAGTAGCTCATAAACACTTTTGAGAAAATGTGCATTCTTTTAAAACTTAAAGTAGCCACCTTTTTGAAATTTTGTTGAAATACAGCGGACTTAGTATACTAGTTCAGTTTAATGTCAGCAAGATCTGTCAATAAAATTCAGTCAAATAGGAAAGCTGGCAACGGCAACATTACAGTCCTCTGTGGTAAAACAGTTCACTGTGACCATCAAGTGACTGAAACTCCTCCTCTAAATTCTCCTTCTTTATCTGCAAATAAAAAAATAGGTTGGTTCTGAATCATGCTTATCAATGGTGATTGAGTATGCAATTTTTGATGAAAACGTTCAGAGAATTGATGAATGCCTTTACGAAATTAAAATGATAAAGTATGATAACCTGGTTTGTTAAGACTGGATGATGGTGAGATCAGATCTCTGTGTGCAGCACTGGCTGTTGTCAGACTCCTTGTGAAAACAAAAATCTCGCTGGATTATTACAATTAATGGCAAAATGAATCTTTGGAAATGTAAACTGATATTTCCTACTGACACACTACAGGGAAAGATAGAAATAACTGACTTCAAATCATTTTTTAGCTGGTGAAAATAATAGTGTTCTAATAATTTTGGCCACCACTGTATATACCTTTGTCTACCAAATTTACATTTGCTTATTTCTCAATTCTCAATCTGATTTATTTATTTGTTACTTTTTATTTTATTTTAGAACTCACCAAGGGAGCAGATATAGGTAGAAAAACTGAAAACAAAAAAGAAATAGATGTGTCATCAAGAGGACCAAAATAACATTTTTTTCAGTTCAGATGAATGTAAATTGCTTCACATTAATGAAGCAATATCTCTACGGACACAAAGCTTCAAGTTTGTTACTGTACCTTGAGAACGAAACACTGGTGAGATTACAGCTCCAGTATCAGGATGGACAGATGACTGAAAAAAAGTGTAACAATGTTAATGACGAAACATGTGTGAAATGTATAAAAATGTTAATGTTTTAGTTTAGGGCAAAATCAAACTGTGTCTTAAAACCACATCTGGACAGCCAGTCACGGCTGTAACCAACATGTCATTGACTAAGCGGGACAGACATGTCCCACACTTTTACCTGTGATTACACGTTGCAGTGGAAATCATACACAAATGTTCCATTTGAATCTATTTATATTTAGATAATTATACTTTGTTTGTGACACAATGGAAGAAGCAGGAGATTGCACTAAAACATAGGTGAACAGTTTAATCAAAAATAATTTATTATTTTAGTTCTCTAGCCAATTTTGTCCCATGTCTGAAGAATCGGTATCTATTGTTAAGTCATGCCTGCTTGATCTCCATTTTAATTACATTTTTAAATATTGAATTATTATCAATTATTTACTGTTAAATTACTTATTTTTGTAATGCATCTTAATTTCTTCCTACTTGGCAGCACATTTGTTTGCCCCACAGAGATCATCGCCTTCAGTGACAAGGCCAATGAGTTTCATGATATAAACTGTGAAGTAGTTGGTGTGTCTGTGGACTCTCACTTTACCCACCTGGCCTGGACCAACACCCCGAGAAAGGTTTATAATTTACTTTGCATTCAACATTCTCAATTCTCTAAATAGGATCAAGTTATTGGGAAGCTAGCAACAGAAATGCCCAATTCATAGCAAATCTTAAGATCACTGGCTAAACTCTGGTCTATCTTTAGAGTGGAGGATTAGGGAAAATCCACATTCCCCTGTTGGCTGACCTCACAAAGCAAGTGTCCAGGGACTATGGGGTCCTGCTGGAGGGTCCTGGAATTGCACTAAGGTAACATGTGCAGTCATTAACAAACATTTTTTTGTAGTTCTTATAAGTTTTTCATGCATTGTTAGGCTGCATAATTTGCTTTTCAAGAGGAATGTATCTAAAACCAAATGTTTCACATTATAGGGGTCTTTTCATTATTGATCCTAATGGAGTGATTCGACACATGAGTGTAAACGACTTGCCAGTTGGACGCGTAGGCATTAAACTGCCAGAATTTTAAAAGACGATATCTCTGTTTGCATTGAACTTTCAACTTCGTAACTTTACAGATATTGTTTATGCTCAAACAACATTAGCCACTAACGTTAAAAAAGTAAAATCACAATGAGAAAACAATGACTACTACTATTTTTTATAAACCTGTACTCTTTATAAAGCTGTTAAGGGCTGGTTATCTTATGTTTTCTGTTCAATTGACTTCCATTCATATGTATGTGAATGCAGGAAACATGAATGTGAATCATGCAAATTTCGCTGTACATTGTCCATAGAAATTTTGAATGCTCAAAGTCAAATGACAGCAGCTTTAGCTTTCAGTTGTTGTGAATTGGTCGTATTTGGCCAGAAATGAACTTCGTAAATCTGTCATGGCCATAGATTTGAAATGTAAGGGTTTTGTTGTTTATGTTTTGACTTTGCATTCATATAATTGTCTTTTCTGTTTGTTTTAGATTAAGCCAACTCCAGCTGGCTCGAAGGAATACTTTGAGAAGGTCAACTGAAAAGTCAAAACTACTGGTACTGACAGATCATGCAGATCTTGGCACTTAAATGAAACCAGTCCATAATTCATATCCAAAAGAAATATGTATATTTATAGACTTCATGTATCAGTATGTAGGCAGTTATTAGGCAGCAGAATCTGTTTTGATTTATGTATTTGTTACGCTGTCCAAATAAAAACTGCACTGTTACGGATTTGTCTCTTAGCTATAGCAGATGCTTTCTATCCAAAGTGCTTCACTCTCCAACACAAAGAATTTTTGACATTTTGATTAAAGATTGAGGTCAAATAATTTGTAAGCACAACAGCTTAAAAATCAAGGTCAAACTACTAAAGCTTGATTCTTAATCAAGATTGTCTATATATTACAAGTTATTTTGACAAACACACTTATGTTAAAGAAAGATGAAGCTGCCATCACACCATTTGTTTATTCTACTGAAAAGTGCAATCAATTACATACTGATTTGGTGTAATTCTTATAGTTCCCATCAAATACTCAGCTGTCCTTGGGCAGAAATTTTAATTGACAACTTTCAACCTCCATATATATATATAAACCATGCCTACATAACCTCAAAAACATTTATTTCTTTTTTCTCCTTTATTCAGCAAGTTAATGTTTAAAATGTCTCTTTAGACTTCACATGGAACATGACATGAAGAACCAGAAATCAATTTTTTTAAACTGGGAGGAATGAGGTTTAGAAAAAGGCTTTGCCACTTCTCAAACTTTTTTTTTTTTAGTTACATACTGTATTTACACAATGGAACATAAGAAAAATAACAACAGCTTGGTCTAAGTGTGTCTGCACGGAACATGACATGAAGAACCAGAAATCAATTTTTTTAAACTGGGAGGAATGAGGTTTAGAAAAAGGCTTTGCCACTTCTCAAACTTTTTTTTTTTTGGTTACATACTGTATTTACACAATGGAACATAAGAAAAATAACAACAGCTTGGTCTAAGTGTGTCTGCACTTAGTAATCATGAAAACATCTAGTAAAGTGTACAATAACTTCACTTTGTACAGTATGTCTGCAGAGATTTAGCATGTGTGCCTAAATTGTGTGAGATTCACAATTTTGGTTGAGATCATGGATACAAAAATAAGCACAAAAGAGACGGCTGTCCAAGACAATGAATAGCCTTTAAACTCTTTAAATAAAAAAAATTAAATAAAAAGCTGATGACTAACTCCTCTGTGAGCAGCACAAAGTCAATGAAGCACTTATTTTTGAGACCGTTCTACAAGATGCAAATGAACAAGGGTAGTGATGGGGGTCACCTAATGTGTAATAATGCTTAAAGAACAAACAAACGAATAGAATCTGATCATATGATTTGGTGAAAAATTCATGCAAGATGTAACTGTGCCACCAAGCCCACCCCAACCTTCACAACAAAAAAAAGAAAAACCTTAAACTGACTGTCTAAAAAAGAAAGACACCCTTTAATAAATCTGTACAACCAAAATACATTTGGGATCTACATCTACAGTTACATTATTAAGGTTATATACATGGCCACCCCCTCCATATATTATCTTTACAAGCAGACTTCATTCAAACCCAAACAAGACTGAACTGGAAAAAGAAATATCACATCACACAACCCATTAAAAAAAATCTGCCACCAAACCATCATTTCAGATCACCAATCTCACTAGAATCTGCTGCGGATAGCGAACTCTATCTGATGTGCCAAGCTCTGTCCCGCACTGGTCTGTGGATCTGAGCTACAGGAAAACAGACGCCCTCAAAAAGGTAGAGCTAAAACCTGGCTGCTTCACAGCATATTGGTTTATCTTTTTATTTATGAACGAAAAAAACAATTATTTGGGAATTTCAAACCGCATTATGCTTTTGGTGTGATTCATAAGCATGTAAAACACTACAACAATGGCATTGTATGACTCTGTAATACAAAACAGACAAGCAAGAGGATGGACGTAAACCCCACTCTCCAATATTCTCATATAATTAGAACAAAGGCTCTCAATACACTTTGGCCTCTTCACTGAAGAGAGCTAGACTATTCCATCAATAAAGATCTGTTCGAAGGTTTTTAGGTGGGATAGAGTTATAAGAAATAGGAGCAACGCTGTGGTGTACTTTCCTCTTTTATCTGCATTTACTGCCTGCATTTCCTCTGGAGGGAAAAACGAAAAGCAGATAAAACAAAAAAATAAAAAGTTTATTACACCTCTCATTTTACCCTTGTGTACGCATCATGCTGCAACTTTTAATTCTTTGAGAAAATGGAAAACTAGATTTTGTACAAGATACCACAATCTCTTCTTGCAAAATAAATGGAGACTTTGTGCCCGCTTCGATCGGGAGGAAGTGTCGGCTGTTCCGCAGCGTCGCTGCAGTTTCTAGTCGATTTTCACATTTGTGTAGATCTTTCTCACAAAGGCACTTGTTCCCATGTAACCCACCGCACCTAAAAACAAGGAGATAAAGAGAAAAAGACAGTCAAAATGTGTCAGTCACCTTCCCATACAGCAACATTTATGACAAAGTCCGTGTGAACTGGAAGCTGCTGCTGACTTTATTTCAGTATAGTGACGTATTTCCAACTGAAACAGAATAATGAATAGAGGGCGGGGTATTTTTGATCTCATCTCTCACTCGCAGCAAACTAACGGTTGGAGGGGCGTGGTTAAGCATATTCTGCCCAAGCCGTCAAACTGACGTTGTCAGAGAAGGAATGCCATTCCAGAGTGGAAGCAAATGTTCAGATTTTGATTAAAGATTACCAAGACAAACATTTTTTTTTCCCAGTGTATTTACTTGCACGGATACATTGTTCACCTCCAGACTAGCAATGGGTGCTAACAAAATGAATTTTGTACATTTTGATTTCATCCCGACTTTAAGAGGAGAATCGCAGTACTGGTGGAGAAATGATTTTGTTTTCTTATACTCACCACACATGATTCCCAGAGCAGTACTGAACACAGCCATGTAGCCAAAATAGAATGATGTCTGAAATAAGCCATACATCCTGGGGGAAAAAATTAGTCCATGCAAATTATTGGTATCAGATCCCACATCTACACATACACAATAAATCAATTAAATAAAAAACGAGAAACAATTTCTACTTTTCAATGTACTTTTACAATGTATTTGCATTTTACACAAGCAACTAAAATGTGTAAAAAGTAGAATGATGTCTGAAATAAGCCATACATCCTGGGGGAAAAAATTAGTCCATGCTAATTATTGGTATCAGATCCCACATCTACACATACACAATAAATCAATTAAATAAAAAACGAGAAACAATTTCTACTTTTCAATGTACTTTTACAATGTATTTGATCCTTAAATTTAGAATGCAGTTTCTACTATTTTTATGGTAAATATTAATGTTTTGCAGAGCTTTTCACTTAAGAGAAAACATTTTATAGAAAATGACAGCTTGGAAATTCTGCAAAATATCGTTTTTATGGTGCATAAAAAGAAAATCGTGCATTTCGAGTGGCTGGGGGTGAGTAAATGAGTCGTTTTAAATTTAGAGCATTCATATAATGACATTTGAAGAAAAGGAACTAAATCTCACTTTGTTTTGAAGAAATAGTAGTAGAAGGAGTACATGTAAACGTAAACAGCTGTTGACGCTGCAGAGAGAAAGCTTGTCCACTGCCTGAAAAAAAAAAAGTTCAAAATTACATTAATCTTAAAACAATTTCTGTCATTTAGTCTCATGATGTAATCTGGTTATGCTGTATTTACCACCCTACAAGACATTTAAATGCCTCTGTGGTCTGATCCCAAGGGAGGATGGATGTGGGAACAAATTAAATTGGTTCCTATTATGCTTTTTCAACTTTAGTTAGTCTGTAATGTTGCTGTTTGAGCATAAAAAAAAGATCTGCAAAGTTACAAAGCTCAAAGTCCACTTCAAAAGGAGATTTTATTTAATAGAAATCATTTTTTTAAAACTACAACGAATGACTCGTTCGGACTACAACGTATATTTTCCGGGATTTGTGATATCACAAAAGATCTGCAAAGTTACAAAGCTCAAAGGCCACTTCAAAAGGAGATTTTATTTAATAGAAATCATTTTTTAAAAACTACAACGAATGACTCGTTCGGACTACAACGTATATTTTCCGGGATTTGTGAATCACAAATATCGACGAATGGGACGAGACCTGGTTGAGCTGCACTAGAGAAGGCAACGAGTGTTTATCAGCATTATAAATATGGCAACATGGCAAGTAAATGCTCCTTACCATCTGTAGTCTTCTGCATTGAGAAGGAAGTAGGTACAGACGATGGTAACACAGACTGTAACAATGCACAGGATCACCAGCACCAGCATCATAAATCCATACACATAGTAAATCTTGTAGGCCCAGAAAGATGTGAAGATGAAGTACCTGAAGGAAGATGTGAGGCAGTTTTTAGTTATGGGTATACATATTAAGGGTGCTCCGATCAGGATTTTTTTGGGCCGATCACCGATTGTCAATCACAGGAAGCAGTATCTGCCGCCCGATACCGATCTTTTTGAAGCCTTCTTTTTATCATGTAGAATTATTTATAGTGATGCTCCAGTCAGGATTTTTACAGACATTCATTCAGGGCCTTAATTTAATGTTTGAAAATAGGGGGAATTCCCCTCTTAGGTGACTATTTTTTTTTTTTTCAAAAATATCATTATCTCACCTAAATGTTTGATCATGCAGTGCATTTTTGTTTTTACAATGGGGCAATTGTTGCACAATAGCTTACACACAGCACAAGCCTGATTTTGTGAGCTGTATGTGAGGCGGCCTCATGCCAGGTTCACACATACTCCGTTTGCAGTGCGTATGCAGTCCATGTGTGGTACGCAAGCGGTGCAGAAGCAGCACAGACTCATTGTGCTTTCACACAGAGGTCCACTGATCCGTGGCTGTTTACCACAAACAAAACGAACAAATTAGAAATATGAAATTTTTTCAGATGCAACAAGAATTTTACCAAGCAAATAATGCTTTAAGACTGCGAGGGATTATGTGTAATATCGAGAGAATTAGAAACTAAATAATGACACTAGTGTGTTTTCAACCAAATTCAGTGGTCCAAAATAACATATACAAGTAAGTGACGGTCTTTTCTTACTTAACAGTTGATCTCAGTTGTAAAATCAGCCTGAGATTGACTTGTACGTAAACATAAATGTAGGCATGTAGGACTAGACACTATATAAGGTTTATTATTTACAAAAAACAAAAAAAACACTAGCTTTCTATTTTTTTCCTATTCTATCTACTTGTTTTTCTTTGTGTGTGTGTATATGTGTGTGTATAATATATACATTTGCTGTGAGTATATCTGGTCCTAAAATGGTTACATTTATAACTTATCTATAGTTAACACTGTTAAAATGATATTTGGAGCTATCCTTATAGCAAATGTTACACATATTCGTTTGCATACCTCCTTGTTTTGCATATAGACTTCCACCAAAGTAGCCGTTGACTGGAGATGTGGCAGCATAAACAAATATGGCTGTACTCAGCATGGACCCTCTCCTACAAAGACAAACATAAAATTCCTTTGATAGGCACTTAAGGAAATGTGTACACTAGATGTTATCTAGGACCTTAAGTCCTGTTAAATGTACAAATGTATATCGCGATTATGCAGTCATTTTTGTTACAGCTCTATACATGATAATTAAACAACACATAGGCAAGTAGTTTATGACTGCCATGATAATCATAGGTGAAACTCACTCTGTATACAAGTCCTCAATCATAGCCAAAATGATGACTATGAGGGAAACAGAGAAGATCTGACAGCCAGAGCCAATGAGGGAGGAGAAGATCAGCGGATGGCTGGACGGCCTGAACACATCACCATGAACCTGCTTCCATCCATATTCATCACCAAGATCACGATCCTGATAGCAAGATAAAGAAAAAAATAATACATAACATAATACGAGTTTTGACAAAATGCAGAGAGCAAGATGACAACCCTGAGAGAAATGTAGCATTAAATTGTAGAGCTGTTACCAGAACTAAAACACATCAGTCACTGTAAGGTTGTGAATCAACTAATTCATCACAGACATGCATAAATTAAAAAGCGATGGAGTTTGAAAGGCTCATTTAATAAAGTATTTCAAAAGTTCTCTCTAAGTGATCACCATGTCATCCATTTCCTCTTCTTTGCTGTATCTGGCGTAGTCTTTCCTTAATGTCCTCATCAGGATCATTGAAACAAGGCCAACCAGGAAAATCACCATCATGAAAGAGTTAAATATTGAGAACCAGTGAATCTGTCAGGTGCAAAACCACACACACAAAAAAAAACATGAAATATATTCAATACATCATTCAGCACATTTTATATCCATTGGGAAAATGTTATCAAACATTATGTGGCACTTACTCTGTGTTGAAAGAAGGATGGATCAAGGTACTTGTCAAATCTATCTTCAAATTTCACATCAGATTTCTTCCACTTCACCTGTGAGGATCATCAAAACATAACTACACATATGAGAGGTATCTAAGCAAACACTGACTTCTTTCACACAATAAGCATCAGTTATACATTTTTATGGGCAAAACAGCTATGTTAAAAGTATAGGAAAACAAAAAAAGGCAAACCACAAATTTTAAGTGACAATTTAACTAGTATTAGTAAATATTAGCAGGGTACTGAGGCTCAGGAAAGCTTTACTCACTGAGTATGACATGGGAATTCTTGTGTTTGGCACAAGCTTGACCTTCCCCTCGCTGGTCAGGTTAACATCCACAATTCTATTCCCATTTTGTCCAATCTCCAGCTTTTTGTAAGTCCAGAGATAATAGTCCTCACCATTCTCGTCAGCTTCACCAACAATTCCTTAAATAATCCCACAAAACAATTTTCAATTAAGAATGAAGGTAAAAACTTCACATAATGTCAACAGTATATTATCAGTTTAAATAAACAAGTAAATTAAATCTAACTAAATGAAATCAAAATTGACTGTTTACTCAATATCTGTCTCTGGTCTTATTGGCAATGATTCAGTTCTGTATGTTATTCTTTCATCAAAATGTCATAACTTTCTCTACCTACCACTAATATCACAGCCTAACATTTTATAACCCAACCCTAAAAGATATGTCTGCTGTATTTCCTCTTGAATATTGTGTAAATGCTTCAAATCACAGACATTAAACGCTTTGCGAATATCATTTCACATTGTCGTTTCAAGCATAGAACCAATAAAAACATTTTCAAGCTTTTGAGACAAACTTACTATTATGCATATCAGATCAAATGCAGTATTTTATCTGCTTCAAAAATCATAAAAGATCTAGGCAAAGGAGAAGTGCTCACTAACACAGATTTAGACAGATTTGTGAACAATATTTGAGAGAAATAGGCCTTTTGAGTACATAGAAAAAGTCTTAGATCTTTGAGTTCAGCTCATGAAAAATGGGGGCAAAAACAAAAGTGTTGCGTTTATAATTTTGTTCAGTGTAGCTCACTCAGATGCCAGTTAAAACCAATTTTTTCCTTGCCATAATCAAATATCTTTAATTCATCATTAGCAACTATTAGAACACTTATTAATCCTGCTGCTCTTTCAGAACAAATGGTTTTACAACAATAACACCAAGGGAGTTACATTTCATTAGTACTGTTGAGCAGTAATGGTTTGTTAAAATGTCCCCTGGAGGGAAACAGAGTATTTAAAAATACTTAAATAAACTGATTTCCCTTCCAGGCACTGAAAGGTCTGCTTTTTTTTGAGAATTAGTTAATTGCTTAGTAACATTATCGGAGGTACAAGATCATTTAAACAGAGTGAGAAGATGGTCAGTGGATGGGAAGCTTCCAGAAAAAAATATATAGCTATTTTGTCAGCTCACAATGGATCTTAAAGAGCTATCTAAAGCATTTCTGTTCCAGCATCCCTGTTAACTTGAGTCCCCCACCTGCTGCTCCCACACAAGCTGTTTGATGTGAAGAACGGTGTGTAGGGTCCAAGATGCCATTGAAAGAGGCCAGTTTCTAGAGCACCTAGAATTATGGTGGTTTTATCTCTCAGAAGGTCTGCTGAAGTCTCTTTTGGAAATGTGGACATGCTTTGCTGACAACCATTTTCTGATTAACCAAGAGGAGACACTCAGCAGCTTGATGGAGGATGGGTCAGAGCTGGGTGAGCTGTGCTAAGGGGTTGCTAGTACCCTCCAGAATCACCATGAGCTTAAAACTGATTCCAATTTGAAGGAAACTTTTGAAACCATGAAAATTTACATCAGTGATTTTGAATGATGTTTTGCTAACCTCAAAGGCTTCATGGGCCTCAATCATAAACACGGTTCATCCACCCTGTGACCAAAGGCTCAAGAGACAACAGCATCCAACGACAAGAGACACTGTCCAGTAAAGCGGCAAAGATGACTAGATGGAGACTCTCACCCTAAAGATGGGCATCCATTGCATCTCGTTGAGTGCAGGGTTGGAGCAGTGCAAGCTGGGATGCAGGGCAGACACTAATAAAGTTATTAACTTGTGGAAACAGTGGCTGACATGTGGGCACCAAATGCTGTATTTTTCTCAGTATTTTCAAACCTCCACTTTCACTCAGCCTGATGCTCATGATAGGACACAACACCAAGCATACTGATGACCTTCTCGCCAGCCTCAAATGTTGCATAATGGACAAATCAATAATCCTTAGATGCGTTCTCATCAAAAACCACTAGGATGTCCCAGGAGACACTTAATACAGGCCCAAATACATACAGATTTACAGATGTTGCCAATTTCTCTTCTCCGAGAAGATGAATCCCAAGAACACCTCTAAAATTAGTGTCCAATGTATTCTCATCATTGGTGAGGTGTACAAAGTTAACCGTACCTCAGAGAGCAGTTGGTAACCTCGTCTCTGCACACCCGCACAGAAATGATGGGCCCAAACAAGAACAATGTCATACGCACCAGAATTTTAAGGTCACACATGAACAAAAAGCCTCATCTGGTCTTTTTGATGACTAAAATGATAATCATAAAACTATTCATAATTTTTGTTGTTTGTACTAACAGATTTGTCTCAAATATATATTTTTTACCCTTCACAACTGCTGTCTCAATTACAAATTTTCTCAGCTGAACGGTTATTTTTAGCTAAAATTATATTTGAAATCTGTAAATCTATAATTGAAATCAAGCTGAAATTAATTAAAATATAAAAATTTAAAACAAAATTAAACTTAAAAAAAACTAAAACAAAAATGAGAAATGTTGCCTTGGCAAATAACTGAAACAAGTTCAAGTCTAAGTACAAAAATTACTAAATCTGAAATAAATTAAAGCTATACAGAAACATAAAAAACAAAAACGAATAAAAATGACAAAGGCACAGAACAAAATTACTCCATTTAAAATGTATGAAGAACTACTCTCACAGCAGTTACTTTTTCAAAGTAGCTTTCTGTTGGTCAGCATGGCACATTTGTGTGGCCAACTTGAACATGAGTAAAATCTGCGTAGGGAACCTTTTCGCTCTCAAACAAAACTCCTGAATGGGTGGATTCCTATTGCAATAACTAATGATTGATTTGTCGAGCAACGGTTAATGTGACTGCACTTTTACTCAACACCACCACGTACAAAACAGAGAAAATCTGAAAACAAACCAGTGCCAGGGTTTTGTACACTTCCTGCTAACTTACCCCAGATGGGAAGATCATCGATGTACATTTGGTACCAGTAGTGGTTCTTGATCGCATAGACAAACGCATCTCTTTTAGGTTTGTCAAGTTCAATGTCACAGTAGGTTGTCTGCATCACCTCCTCTGTAAAAGACAAATCCACATTGCATTCTTACAATCACCACAAGAGCAATAATACTTACCAACCAACAAAAACATGAATGAACTACGAATTTACTTTACATAGTATTACTGTTTAATTCTTGTGCCTTTGATAAGCTTAATTTGAATAGGTAAACACGCTAGGCATATTAACATACAATCATACCTTTGAACTTGATGTTCAGACCGCTGAACTCCAATTCAACCCCCTGCAGCGCTTCTCCCAACGTCTCATGATAGTGACTAATAGTTTTCTTGGTGCCCACGCAGAACGGTAAGGAGAAGTACTTATAAGTCTCCTGTCGGTTGTGATAAGGGCCCACTGTATTCATCCATAGAACCACCTCCTCTTTATCTGTGTACTGCAGAAGAAAGAGAGCAGTCATCAGCTACCCGTTCCAAATATCAGCATCTACTTCTTTGTGATGTTAATTCAACTCCAGGATGTCACCATTTGAAAGACAAAGTTTTAAAATAAACTAGACTGCATTTTGTCCTTAAACAATTCTTCATATAGAGCAAACTAATATAATCACTTCTGAATCCACAGACACGCACACAGTCTGCTGTCCAGGGCCCAAGCACACCCATAAAAAGTCAGCTGGCAGAAAAGAGATTTTAGAATTAAGACAGCCAAAATGATGTGATGCTGCCAAAACCTCAAGCAAAATAAAATAACCAGAGACCAAGCTTGAAGGAAAAACTGCTTCAAAAAAGAAAACTGGTTCACTTGTTTAACATTACACTTCACTTAAGTCTTTAGTTAAAATCTGTGTGTCCTCCAAGTGGACAGGCAAGCAAATTTTATACAATGCTGTTTAAAAAAATAAAGATAATGGATAAATCTTAAGCGTTATAAATAACTGATTGTACTGCAATTCATGCAATACACATACTACCAGACATTTCCAGTGGAGAAAACTCCATAAATAACATCAAACTTTAAAATACAAAAGATTTTTCAGTTATTTATACAAAAAAATACTGCAGACAGTTCTGTCTAGTGACCAATATTATGTACTACATCAACAGAACAAAAACGTGTGCCTAAGATATTCAACCAACTTGTGAATCATGTAAACTGCATTAAAGGGGTCATATGATGCCATTTAAATTTTGCCTTTCTCTTTGGAGTGTTACAAGCTCTTGGTGCATAAAGAAGATCTGTAAAGTTGCAAAGACTAAAGTCTCAAATCCAAAGAGATATTCTTTATAAAAGTTCAGAGTCAACCACGCCTACCTAAAACGGCTCGTTCTAACACGCCCCCACATGTCTACGTCACGATGTGGGAAGATTTGCATAACGCTGCCCAAATGTTCACGAAAAGAAAGAAGGCGTAACTTTTATTCTCGCTGTAGTATTGTTGTTGCCGCCGCCGCCATGTCGTGAAGACGCTGTGTGTTTCGTTGTGAAAGCGAAACTACTTTGTTTGGCCTTCCAAAAGAGGACGATATCCGCTTCGTCATGCCTGGAGCTGATCCATGATGGTTGCTGAGGAAATACATCAACTTCGCGCTTTCACCGGATCAGCTTTCACCGTGGACGAAGCGAAGTCCAGCCCGGGCTCGTCACATGTGGTTGCCGCAAGTCCGCCGGACGCTCCTTCGTCGAATCAGCCGGCCGCACCGTTCTCAAGGCCGCCCGCCGCCACTCACTCAAGCCGGCCTCCGCTCACTCTAGCCCGCCGTATGTTTGTGAAAGCGAAACTACTTTGTTTGGTCTTCCAACAGAGGACACGACTAGAAATCAGTGGTTAAGTCGTATTTACAACACTGTTCCAGAACAGTTCAACCCAAATATTCACATTTTATGGAGGACTGTTTCCTGATCCTGGAAGAGTAGACTACAATGTCGGCTGTTCTGACTCACAGACTGTAAGTACGTTTTTTATATTTAAAGAATTTGCCACTGATGATTCAAACGAGAGTTTTGAGCAGTGTAGAGTAGCGCTTGTTTGTAATTTATCCGATCACAAATACAGACATGGTTTTATGTTTACGCGGCGCGATGCAACGCAACGCGTATAAAGACAGTATAAGTCATTATAATCCGTAATTATGTCCCCACTGGATGCAACAAATGCCTCATTTATAATGGGTTTTAATGTTTTTGTCTCGTCGCTCCGGCCAGATAGGGCATCACAATATGGTAAGGTGCGTAACATTTCCGTCACACGCTTGAGGTATTCGGCCAATCACAACGCACTGGATCGCTGGCCTATCATAGCACACCTCGCTTTTCAGACCGATGAGCTTTGTAAAAATAAACGCGTTTCAGAAAGGCGGGGCATAGAGGAGAAACAATAATGTACAGTATGTGGAAAATAATGTGTTTTTTGAACCCTAAACTGCATAAACACATTTCATTACACCAAATACACAATATAATGTTATTTTTAGCAACATCATATGACCCCTTTAAGTTATCATTACTAACCAGGGAAGAACTATAGACTGCTCACTGATATACATATTCAAAAGCTGCTGTCAAACCAGTTTTTAGAATCTACAGAATAAAGTACACAACTTATGACACAGACTTTTTTGAAGCAATGTTTTTGTCACCTTTCAATGGTTATTAGTATCATATTGTATGTTTAACAAGGTTTCGTATTCATAATGAAAGACCCTTTCCCCTTAGGCAAATAACAAGCCATTAGACATGAGGTCACCCAATAGACATGAAATGTAATTGATCCAGGGATGTAGATGACCCTTTAATTCTTTGAATTAAGAGTCCAAAGAATCACAGCAAGGGTGTGAACCTGAAAATTAGATAGTGTTACACCGTCCTATCTGAATCTAAAGGGCAATACAGCAGCACTCCCGACACCGGATACACTGGTCTAAATAAAATGAACATGAGAATAAGAGGAAGAGAAGACAGCTGCATGTTTGTTGCATGTTGCAATAAGTCTGATTGCATCATATAATAATTGCTGTAAATGGTGTTAATCGTCTGTTTGATAACGTCTTTAATTTTTCCATACATTTCTGCCATATGTACATTAACTGACAGTCACCACTGATAAGGTACTACTAAATATTGTAGAAACTTAATTTTCCATAAAGTTGCTTTGCAACGATTTGTATCGTGAAAAGCGCTATACAAATAAACTTGAATTGAATTGTTTGTATTCATGAAACCTTAATCACTGTCTTCCACGCTCAGAGGTATTCTCACTGGCATTGGTTTGAACAAAAAAAGAGCCCGTACACTATCAGAAGTCCCCAGATCTTTTGAGACAGCGCATATATATATATATATATAAATAAATAAATAAATGACAACGTATTTTATGTACTATAATTCATCATCACAGATTGTGTGTGGTATTGAATACTTCCAGTAATGTATGAAAGCTGTGAAATGGAAGATCCAATCTTAGTAAATACCCATAATCAACTTGTCTAAACTGATCATGCGTCATCCCACAGTTGTTAATATTCTATTCAATAGTGAGAATATACCTGCCAACATCCGAAATCCTGATGAATTCTGTAAGGAAATTCAGGACAGGAGAACGACATTCAAATGCACCCCCAAAATGCTGTCTAAGCAGGTCCTGACACATATGACATTTGGACACACTATGGCACTTAAAATCACAATGAAACGGAAGTATCAACAAATATTTTCTGTATTGTATTACACCTGAGTGTAATAGATTATTGAAAAAAAGAAACTGGGGGTGGGTTATTGAAAAAGTATAGGGTGTGGTCTTGGTTCTCTGTATCATTTATTGATTGAAAGTGACGTTACGTGTAGTCAAGTATTGTGTCCCATACTCGGAATTTGTGCCCTGCATTTAACCCATCCAAGTGCACACACACATCAGTGAGTAGTGAACAAACACACCGTGAACACACACCCGGACCAGTGGGCAGCCATGTGCTGCAGCACCCGGGGAGCAGATGGGGGTTCGGTGCCTTACTCAAGGGTCTCACCTCAGTCGTGTTGAAGGTGGAAGAGAGCGCTGGTCATTCACTCCCCCCATCGACAATCCCTGCCGGCACCAAGACTCGAACCCGTGACCTTTGGGTAACAAGTCTGACTTTCTAACCATTAAGACACCACTGGATTTTAAGATGTGGGCGTTATACTCCAAAGTGGAGGTAGATGAATGTGAGCTCAAGTTATAGCATTTTGATTAAACAATACTAGGTCAGAATAAAAAAAATAATAAAAAAAAACTTGCTCAGAAGAATTGGTCACAATAAGATCTTTGACATAAGATCTAAATATGCACTTGAATTTTCGATTCATGCCAACATTGAAGTTCTCAAATACAAAGCAAACATTGTTATCATTAGGACTGCACAATGTAAATAAAAAAAATATATATATATACACATATACACACACACATACATACACACACAGGCACACACACACAGTATATTACTTTTTTCAGTGTAAAAAGGCTACGATAAAGACTTAATAGCTTAATTGTTAGCTGCATTACATAAAATCTTAATTTCATGTAAATGTACTCAAAAAACAGAGAAAAAATATTAGTTTACGTTTTAAATATATACTGGATTATGATAATGTTACGTGTTACCCAGGGCTCTGTCATTGTGTAATTACTGATCACAGAAATTACGCAGCCTTCCATTGTACCTATCATTTCACAGCAACAAACACATTTTATTAGCTTTTATTAGTACACTGACTTATGATTACATGCCACAGAGCTAGGAACTGTAAAATATAGTAATCAAAATGTCATCGACATAAGACTGCCATCCCGTCACACTGTATTTGTAAGGTAACATTCTACCAAGCAAAGCTGTTTTTTATTATAAATGCAACCATGTTTTACAGTGTCAGTCATAAAAAAGCCTGGACGAACCGGATATGTGTGTACAAACGGACATATTTTAGCTAACGACGGTTAGCCGACCCTTCAGAGTAAGCTCACACATACACAAAAGAAACACACAGTACACGAAACATACTGAGAGGTTATGCCAGGAATAACATTATACTTATCATACATCATAGGAGAAGAAGAAACCGATGATTGCGAGCACTGCTCTGCAATTTGCACAACATAATGTAATGGGATAGCTGGTGCTAAGCTAGCAACGTAGCTTGTGATGATGTACTTAGCATTTCTAACACAGACACGGGACAACGAATAGGTCACCAAGTCCACTGTTTTGGATTTACTTCTGTCCGTTGGTGTTATTGTCAGAACAACCAGCCCAATATATAACGTCTCTCGAGACTACACACACCGAACAGAGAGGGCTTCTCGGCCCGCAGTTTATCTTACCTTGTGGTCGTGTTCATCTGCTCGAACTAGCAGAAGCGAACTAAAAACAGTCGTCAAGACAACCACTTCAATCGTCCACCAGCAGAGCCCCATGATTTTGTAGAGTAAATTCTGCGACTGATTTGAGATGGTATCTTTTTGGGGGGGCTATCCCACCTTCCTTCTTCCTGGTTCTATGACAGTGGTTGTCTAAACGACGCACACATACGAGTTTGTAGAAACTGTTCAGCGAGTGATCAGCGCGTTTTCCGCTGATTGGTGGGAAGAGGTCACGTGGGTAACTTGGCCCTATCGGTGGAGAGAGCGATGACTCAACGTTGAGGAAGGAAACCCTCCGCTCCGCCACTCATGGCCACGTCATCTGAGAAGCGGTGGAAAGGCCGGTTGCTCAGCAGGATGTAAAACCACACTGCTGTTCATTGATAGAAACTTCAAAAAAATGAAGTAAAAGCTTACGCATAATCAGCCAATTTGTCACTGTTAGTTTAAAACTATTTAAAAAATTTAAATTTAAAAATAGCTTCAGTTAACAAATACAAGAGCTGTGAAACCTCAGAGAGCTGACATATTATTTATTATTCGGGTTTCGGGCAAGGCAGTTTTTTGTGTTGTTTGTGCTTTAGATTAGCAAGATTTGGGAAAACGCGTCAAGGTATAGCAGGGACCCTAAACTCTCGGTTGATTAATCCAAAAACGCGTCCGGGAGTAAATTCAGTCAACTCAGAGTATGTTCACGGTTGACACACAAGACATACGTCGTCTTTTCTTCAATGGCCTATTTACATAGTGCATAGCGCCACCTAACTGGTGGTTGTGCAATCATTTTCAATCTTTTCGTTTCATCTTTAATCACTGAGAATAAGAATTATATTATTTGTTTGATGCTGATTATATAATAAGACATACCGTATCATTTTATTATAGAAATACATTATAGAAAACGTCCAGTTGCAAAAAGAAAAGAAAAAAAACAAGTTTGAATGCAGATCCATGTCTGAGATGACAATAATATAACATATAATACGTATAATAGTGCTTTTTAATATAGATAGATACTATCGATATAGATAACTATAATATTGCATATTAACTATAGTGTAATAATATATAATATTGTGCGCAACCTGTGACAACACTGGAGTCTGGTCAATAGGTCACGCATGCGCTGATAGCTCTGAAGTTAACCAACCCTGAAACTTAATCTACTTCTGAGCAGGGTATGTTCAGGGAATAAGGTGCAATATGGCTACTTACATACCCTGAAAGTTACCTCCGTTTTTGGAACTGAATGCTGAGTTTATCCGTTTACTTACCCTTAAACATACCTGGTTACTGTATATCACATAACCTGCTTTCGGAATACCCCCTAGTCTTTGTTTTGTTTTGGGAGAGCTAGTGTAGCATTTTGGCCAATACCTAATTACAAAAACATTTGTCTTGATAAATTGAGATACCTAGGGAAGTCAGCTAGTTTGAGTTGAGAACGTGTATGTAAGTAACATATGTAAGTAAATTAATTAATTAATTAACACAATGTATTGTATTAGCAACACTAAAGTTTGAAAATTATTTCTGGCTACTGTGTATAGGCCACCAGGGCCGTATACAGATTTCCTAAAAGAATTTACAGATTTCCTCTCAGACCTATTGGTTACTGTTGATAAAGCGCTAATTGTCAGAGATTTTAACATTCACGTTGATAATACAAATGATGCATTAGGACTTGCGTTTACTGACCTAATAAACTCTTTTGGAGTCAAGCAAAACGTCACCGGGCCCACTCATCGTTTTAATCATACGCTAGATTTAATTATATCGCATGGAATTGATCTTACTGATATAGATATCGTACCTCAAAGTGATTATGTTACTGACCATTTCCTTGTATCGTGCATGCTGCATATTACTGCTATTAACTAGATGGCTCCGCGTTATCATCCGGGCAGAACTATTGTTCCAGCCACCAAAGACAGATTCACAAATAACCTGCCTGATTTATCTCAACTGCTCTGCGTACCGATAAGTACACATGAACTAGACGAAATAACTAGCAACATGGGCACTATCTTCTCTAATACATTAGAAGCTGTTGCCCCCATCAAATTGAAAAAGGTTAGAGAAAAACGTACCAACATGGTACAACAGTAATACCCATTCTCTCAAGAAAAAAACTCGTAGTCTAGAGTGCAAATGGAGAAAAACTAACTTGGAAGTTTTTAGAATTGTGTGGAAAAACAGTAGACCCCTCTGCTATTTTCAATATACATGTTGCCCCTTGGTAATATTATTAGAAAATACGGGATTAGTTTCCACTGTTATGCTGATGATACTCAACTATATATCTCAACAAGACCAGATGAAACTTCTAAATTATCTAAGCTAACAGAGTGTGTTAAAAATATAAAGATTGGATGACCAATAATTTTCTCCTATTAAATTCGGATTATACAGAGATATTACTTATTGGACCAAAATACAGTACACAGAATTTAAACAAATCAATTTTGCTTGGTTGGAACAGCAGCTACGCTAATTATGTCTCTATTTGTTTCTCTGTTTTTGCCACGGGATTGACATCCCATGGTAACTAGGATTTACACAAGCTTCAGTCTGGATCCAGAACACCTGAGAAGAGATGCTGCCAACCCCTCAGAGGACCTCAGATGATGCCAACCCTGAAACAACATACAGAACTACCACAGTTTGATTGCATTATATAATAATTGCTGTAGTGCTCATCGTCTGTTTGATTACGTCTTTAATTGATTTTTCCGTACATTTCTGCCATATGTACATTAACGGACAGTCACCGATATTGTAGAAACTTAATTTGCTGTAAAGTTACTTTGCAACGATTTGTATCGTGAAAAGCGCTATACAAATAAACTTGAATTATTAGTTGGTGTAAATCCTCCTTCTGTGTGTGTCTCTCATGTCATCAGTGACTGCATAAACTCCCTGTAATGAAGAAAATAGACATTTATTTTGCTGCCATTTTCCAATATTTTTTCTGTCATTTAGTGATGTATGTCCAACATTAGCAACGAGTAACGCATAGCCTACTCCTCAAAAGTAACTAATTATTTTTCACTGTTACTTTTTATGGAAAGTAGTTTTTTCTCTAAAGTCTTCCTTATCTCTTTCGAAAAACTATTTGAAATCTTTAAATAAGTAATATTTAGATGAATAAAACATTTTCAGAAAGTGACATCACCTTATGATATTTGGCAAACCAGGGTCTTTATACAGCCCATTATGAAGGTATCCAAGCGCTCCATCAAATCGTACTAGCTTGACATGCTCATCTGAGTTTTGGGCCTTTTTTGCAATTCTGTAGATCTGAGCCAAAAAAAAAAAACTTTTAATGTAAAGTAAAAAAACATATATTTCTAAATTATTTTTCATACGGTAAATTACGTTTCGTACAACAAACCTCTTGAGCTGAGGCAAAGGGCACTAAATGGTCATCTTCAGCATGGAGAATCATAAGGGGGGTTTGAATTTTTTGCAAACTATCAAAACAAAATTGCAACAGATGAAAAGTTTACAATATATTTACAAATTTAACATAACACTAGCCTACTATCACAATCATATTTCTACTCATATTGCTGAATATATTAATTACATTATATTTTATATTAACCTTATATTTGAATATATAAAAAGCAATGTCACATACTTCTCATCAGTTGGAAGGTTCAAATCTTTGTTTTTCAGTGGATTGAACAAGAAGTACTGAATGTATGGGAACTTCCAATAAATCTGGAGAAAAGGAGAGAAAAAGAGAGATACAAATAAGACTTACATGTACCAAACTATGATTAATGACCCATATTATTACTGTTGCGTGGTTTGTCCATGTAAAGTATAATCAACTTCAAATTATACAGAATTAAATTGTACAGACCTGAAGTAAATTTCACTTAAAAATCCCAATTATAATGTTTTGATTTTTGAAAGGAAGTTTCAAAAAATGATCTATACCTAATAAAAATCTAAAACAAAAATACCTAAAACTCATTTGTCAGGACCAGTTGTTTTGACATGATTTCAGAGATCCTGAACGTTACTTACCCAGGTAAAAGGGTGCTCGGTAAGTTTATTAGTTTCCATCCTCGCATTTAGGAATGCACCCTCGAGTATTATTCCATCAAACTGTTTTCCTGTCAAGAAATGTGCAGTTTTTTGATCAAGACAAAATACAGAATAAAGAAAAACCACACCATTCTCCCCTAACAGTCAAGAAATTTAAAGAAATATTAAAGTTTATACTATACAATGACAGCTCCTAAAATTAACAGTAAGGAGTGAGACAAGAACCACTAAGCAGGTTAACCACTAAACAAAAGCAGGCTTGTTTTTAAATCAGTCAAATTCTTACCTTGTACTAGTAATTTAACTGCAGTGGTAGATGCAACACTATTGAAAAAGAAACATAGTGCAGTTACATAGTGCATACTGTAGCAAATATATTCTATATAATTTTTTATTTACAATTAAATTGATAGTGTTTATTGTTTCTAATACATTTGAAGTAAACAAAGCAAAAGTCAATAAAAAAGCAGATTCTACACACCCACTACCAAGCGAGTGACCCCACACACACACCGGGCTGTTTCCACTACGTGCCTTAACCCAGTGGTACAAGTATAAGACATCAGTACACAGACCGGCCTCTGTAGGTTCACCAGTGGAGTCCCCAAAACCTTACATGTTGTATTTGAGTAAGCAATAGAGAAATCATATACAGAAGTTCAAGTCTGAAATGAGCTCCAGTGATTATTGGCTACAGTGAAGTCACAACATTTTAACCCACCTCTGTAGTCCAACACCAAAACGTGATATCCAACAGCACTCAAGACCTGTATGACCAAGACACTTCAGTCATTACCACTATTCAAGTTCTTTCTTCATAATGAAATAAGTGAGTTTGCTCACATTTGCAATTCCAATACGATGGGGTGCAGATCTGTTTATCGAAGGTACAAAAAGTAATAAGTCATTAGAACATCAAGACAAAAACAAAGTATGTATTTCAATATAATGCAAAATGTGTATACCTTTACTTATTGAAGAAAACATTTTAAATAGTATACCACCATCAAAGAAAAATCACAGAGGAACGGAAAGTTTTATTAGCTGCAGTTTCCATAGCAGTTTTTACTATGGTAAAGTGCAAAGCAGTGTGAAGTTCAATGCACAAGTCATATCTCAGATATTGTATTGTGTCTATAGGTTAGCAGATCGAAGGCAAAAAAAAGAAAAGAAAAAAAAAAGACTAAACAAAGAATACAAGTTTTAGAATAAAAAAAATCTCTTAAGGTAATTAAAAGTTTTCCTGCCTGTTACCCCTATTGCCATGGAGGTAGATGAAAATGGGCGATCCGTCCCCCAGAGCTTTCTCATACCAGTCTAGATCCTTCCCCTGCGCCTCCTTCCACCTATGTTCAGGTACAGTGTGCCTAGAAACATTTATAATGCAAGAAGAAAACCTGAATATTTGTCTTGTTTTATAGTTTTTTTAGTGTGTGTGTATATATATATACTGTATATATATATATATATATATATATACACACACACACACACACACATATATACACATATACAGGTATGTCACATGTAACTAACCACACGCCCACTCTCACCCCCTCCTCAGGTGTGAGGTACATGTTTATAGTGTGATTGAGCCCTATATCTGATGGTCGGCTGAGGTCAATAGAGTCTGGAGAAATACACAAATGAGTTTAATAAATATTAATAAACTATATAGATTACAACACATCAATATTTCTAACAAAAAAATAAATAAATGTTGCATACCAGAGAAGAGATGCAGAAGAAGTGGTATTGATACAGAGAGGATGCAGAGAGAAAGTAGTCCCATTTTAGTCCAAGTCCATTGCCACTGGGATCTTAAGAAGAGGAGGAAATGCACTCAGAAACTGGGTGTAAAAACGTCAGATTTTTGATCCAGTGGGCTACAATCAAGATGTGGCTATATATTCAAGACATTGCAGTCTATGTGTTATAGTTAATTGCCTTTGCTTACAACTGGACTTTGTTGCTGTTGGAAGATGAAAATGTTATAATGGCATGGAATTGCATAAATTAACCTTCATAGTTTTAGCTCATAATAATGGCTTGTATTGCATATAAAGTTTTTTTTAAAACATTGAAGTAAACATTAAAGTAATCTTCATAGTGTCACATTCTAAAAGTTCTTCTCTTTTACAACCAATTACATTTGAGACCTATTCAGGGCTTAATAAAACATCACTGTAGACATTGCCTGAAATAGTTGTGATTCGTTTTATGCAGTTATGCAGCTGTCTAGCAAAAAAACAGGACTACACTGAATTACTTTCAAAGAAGTCAATACAAAATGTCACTTGCCTTCCATGCAGGTTTAAATCCTTAGGTTTCTGACCAGATTGTTGCAATCTTCCTGCATACTGAAATTTCCTTTCAGATTTATTGATTCTTTTCTTCATTTTGAAGTGCAGGAGACACTCTTTCTATTTATTTAACACACAACTTTGGCAATAATTGACAAACAAACCATGCAACTCATGGAAGTGAACGGGTGTAAAGAGCAAAGAGCATGGACTGGGCTTATGTGCACACATTTTGTAGTTTTTTTCACTCTAGACTTTGCTACATGGTGTGATTTATGAATATACGCTGCTCCTGATATACTTTATTTATTAGATCAGTTATGAAAAAAAGCAATTATTTATTTATTTTTTACATTGCACATGTTGAAATCATTTTTAATAAGTTGTGTGTTTTATGGAGAATAACCTGTTCTAAAGTTAGGTTAGATTTATGGCCCAGTTGTAGCATACATTACCACACATTTAATTTTTAAAGCTCAAAATTCTCAGGAAAAACAAGACTACAATGGCATTATTTATAATCAAGATTCTTTTTCATACAAAGCACTCTACTCAGCAAAGGTTTAGTTGGATCACAGATTTATGAAGTGTTTATTTATACTCTGTCTCCAATGGCCAAGGAGAACTTTCTTTCTGGAGTTTTTGCAAGCCTCTTGTTGGATTCTTTTACACCTATTCACATTTTCAATGACCGTCAATGTTCTTTAATATTTGGAATAAAAATTGCTTTTGGAAAAGTGTCAAATAGTAGCTACCTTTAATATATTCACAAATACCTGTATATTGAATTAATATTAAAAGTAAAGTTGAATTAAGTATTTCAATAAAATGTTTATTTAGAAATAGAGAATGTTTACCAGCTACCTTTTCTGCATATTGATGAGAAATTTAAGAAAAAAAAGATGAACCATCATAATATATTTGAAGAGTTCCTATTTTAATCCCTTCATGCTGCTGTCTCTGAGGAAACAAACCACCATTCAGTTGTAAAATGGGTGATAGTTTGATGTCTGTCAGAGATACATTGTAAGTGTTAACATTGTGACCAACACTGTAATACAAACGCTTACAGTCTCAGTCTTAATTTTTATTGTATAAAAAAAAAATTCTTTTTTTTTAACCTAAGTCTTGAAAAAAAATTACAAATATTAACAAGACAATAAAATTCACTCTAATTGGTTGAATTCTGAAAAAATACTTTACAATCACAATGTTTTATCCTAGAAGGGCATACTGTAAATTGACAGTTACAACACCAATTATATGAAACAGTTGGCTATTAGTTGGTGTAAATCCCCCTCCTCCTGTGTGTGTGTGTGTATCTCATGTCATCAGTGACTGCACAAACTCCCTGTAATGATTAAAATATGCATTTATTTTGCTGCCATTCAACATTAGCAACAAGTAACGCATAGCCTGCTCCTCAAAACTAACTATTTTCACTGTTACATATTATTTGAAAATAAGTTTTTTTTCTCTAAAGCCATTTCCATATCTCTTAAGAAAAATTATCTTAAAAAAGTAAGTAAACATTTTCAGAGAGTGACATCACCTTATGATTTCTGGCAAACCAGGGTCTTTATACAGCCCATTATGAAGGTATCCAAGCGCTCCATCAAATGGTACCAGTTTGACCCGCTTATCCGAATTCTGGGCCTTTTTTGCAATTCTGTAGATCTGAGACAAACAAATTGTAATTCAAAGTAAAAATGTATTTTTATGAGATAAATGACGTTTCATACACACAAACCTCTTGAGCTGAGGCAAAGGGCACTATATGGTCATCTTCAGCATGGAGAATCATGAGGGGAGTTCTAAGTTTCTGCAAACTATCAACCAAAAAATAAAAAAGGGGGTGCGGTGGGGAGAAAATGTGAGATGAAAAGTTTTATAGCATTTTCATATTTAACATACTGTAACAGTGGCATAATTGAGTGAAACAATATCACATACTTCTCATTGGTTGGAAAGACGAAAATGTTGTTTTTAAGTGGATTGAAAAGGATGAACTGAATGTATGGGAACTTCCAATAAAACTGGAGAAATGAAATGAAATGAAAAAAGAGGTACAAATAAGACTTACATGTACCAAACTATGATTAATGACCCATGTTTGTGCGTGTGTGTAGTTTGTCCTGTAAAATATAAATGAACTTAATATTTTGCAGAATTAAATGAAATTATCAGATTTTAAGTGAATTTTACTATTTAGGAAAATCACAATTATTATGTTTTGATGTCTGATAGGTAATTTTTTAAAATATCTACAAAAAAAATCTACAATACCTAATATAAATATCTAAAACTTGTCAGGACAAGATTATTAAAATGGCAAAGATCTTGAACGTTACTTACCCATGTAAAAGGGTGTTCAATAGGTTGATCTCTTGCCCTCTGTCCGGTTACGAATGCACCCTCAAGTATAATTCCATCAAACTGTTTTCCTGTCAAGAAATGTGCAGTTTTTTAACAAGACAAAATACAGAACAAAGAAAAGCATAGCATAGCATTCTCCCATTACAGTCAAGAAGTTTATTTTAAAACATAAAAATATGTGACGCTTACTATGCCATACAACGACAACTCCTAGTTTAAAAGTCAAACGAAAAGAGTGAGAAAATTGCAATGAAGAGCCACTGAGACAAACAAGAGCATGCTTGTTTTTAAATCAGTCAAATTTTTACCTTGCTCCAGTAATTTCACTGCAGTGTTAGTCGTAACACTATTGAAAAAGAAACATAAATTATATATATATTATTTACAATTATATTGATAGCTTTTTTTTTGTTTCTAAAACATTTGTAGTAAACATAGCAAAAGTCAATAAAAAAAGGTGATTTTACACACCCACTACCAATCGAGTGACCCCACACACACACCGGGCTGTTTCCACTACGTGCCTTAACCCAGTGGTACAAGTACACAGCATCAGAAGTCAGACCGGCCTCTGTAGGTTCACCAGTGGAGTCCCCAAAACCTGACATGTTTGAATGTATTTGAGTAAGCAATAGAGAAATCATATACAGAAGTTCAAGTCTGAAATGAGCTCCAGTGATTATTGGCTACAGTGAAGTCACAACATTTTAACCCACCTCTGTAGTCCAACACCAAAACGTGATATCCAACAGCACTCAAGACCTGTATGACCAAGACACTTCAGTCATTACCACTATTCAAGTTCTTTCTTCATAATGAAATAAGTGAGTTTGCTCACATTTGCAATTCCAATACGATGGGGTGCAGATCTGTTTATCGAAGGTACAAAAAGATAGAATAAATAAAATCAAAGCATGTATTTTCAATATAATGCAAAATGTATTATTTATTTGGAGGAAAACTAATTTTAAATGGTTTATCGCCATCAAACAAGAAAAATCACAGATGAACTGAAAGTTGTATTTGGCAAGTCAATATATGGTAATCTTATTTAAGGTTGACAAACTGATTATAACATGGCAGTGTATGTGTATGTTTGTTTATTTATTTATTTTTACATTTGATTTCATTGTACTGTGACATTTTGTTTAAAAAGTGAGGTTGCAAAAGAACTGAATGTGGAGATTAATTGATATGCAGCAGTTACCATCCCAGTTTTTACTAAGGTAAAGTGCAAAGCAGTGTGAAGTTCAGATCACTGATCTCTGTGCAAAGAGATTATGCAGATATTGTATTGTGTCTTACAGTCTTTACAATGGCGCACTCTGTGTAAAGGTCCTACATCACATCATTTCCACAACTCAGAACTTTCAAAACTCTTTTATTAAGTTATTGTCTATTTTTTTCCTGTAAAGAATGCACTTTTCTTCCTTACAGCCTCATTTTCATTCCTGCCAAATATTAAATATGGTGCTATCCTGACGAAGGTCTATAGGCTAGCAGATCAAAGGCATGCAAATGTAATCTTAAGTGAACAAAGAATAAGATAAAAATTGTTCTTTAAAGATTTAAGGTGATTAAAAGTTTTCCTGCCTGTTACCCCCATTGCCATGGAGGTAGATGAAAATGGGCGATCCGTCCCCCAGAGCTTTCTCATACCAGTCTAGATCCTTCCCCTGCGCCTCCTTCCACCTATGTTCAGGTACAGTGTGCCTAGAAACATTTATAATGCAAGAAGAAAACCTGAATATTTGTCTTGTTTTATAGTTTTTTTAGTGTGTGTGTGTGTGTATATATATATATATATATATATATATATACACACACACATATATACACATATACAGGTATGTCACATGTAACTAACCACACGCCCACTCTCACCCCCTCCTCAGGTGTGAGGTACATGTTTATAGTGTGATTGAGCCCTATATCTGATGGTCGGCTGAGGTCAATAGAGTCTGGAGAAATACACAAATGAGTTTAGGAAAAATGCATAAACTATATTGATGACAACACATCAATATTTCTAAAAAAATAAAAAAAATAAAATGTTGCACACCAGAGAAGAGATGCAGAAGAAGTGGTATTGATACAGAGAGGATGCAGAGAGAAAGTAGTCCCATTTTAGTCCAAGTCCATTGCCACTGGGATCTTAAGAAGAGGAGGAAATGCACTCAGAAACTGGGTGTAAAAACGTCAGATTTTTTCAAGACATTGCAGTCTATGTGTTATAGTTAATGCTTTTGCCTTTGCTTACAACTGGAATTAGTTGCTATTGGAAGATGGAAATGTTATAATGGCATGAACTTCATGAATTGCATAAATGCACCTTCATAGTTTTAGCTTAGACTTAGTCCTAGTAATAATAGTTTTTATTGCCTATTTCATTTTTTAAAACACTGCAAATGTAAATCTCCATAGTGTCACATTTTAAAAGTTCTCTCCCCCCCCAACTACATTTGAGCCATGACATTGACATTTCCTGATATTGTTGCTCTTTGTTTTATGCAAAAAAAGTCAATACAACAAATGTCACTTGCCTTGCATGCACGTTTAAATCCTTAGGTTTCCGATCGGATTGTTGCAATCTTCCTGCAGACCGAACTTTTCTTTCAGGTTGAATTATTTTTCTCTTCATTTTAAAGAGCAGCTTTGGCAATGATTAAAAACAAACAAACAGTGCAACTCACGGAAGTGGACAAAGAGCAAAGAACACGGACTGGGCATGGACCGCTCCTGCTTCTGCATATTAGAAAACAGTTGAGAAAAAAAAACATCAATATGAACTTTTATTATATATTTTAAGAGTTTGAGAACCTTAACTACATCACTTCCTGCTGCTGACGTCGCGGACGAAACAAGCCACCATTCAGTCGTGAAATGGGTTATGGTTTGATGTCTGTCGGAGGAACACTGTAAGTTTGAACAGTTTTGTTAGCAGCTTCTGTAGTTAAACATCTCTAGTTTAACCGCTTGTCATTTGGGGAACCAGCAGCCTAGACAGAGTTCACGGACGTGCTCGCGCGCTAAATTCAAAATGACTTTCGAATTCTATAGAGACCGTTTAGATTGCTGACACTTAACATTCATCACAACAGCTTTAAACGTGCTTTTGCGTTGCCGTGAGTAATTTGCATATATTTGAAGTGACAGCTGACGGACAGGTTTTCATTTCAGTTTGTCTGAAAGTCGTTATGACAAGCTTATTCTGTTTTTACATGTGTATTTGATAAGATAAATTGAGTTGGAAAGATATTCACGTCGAGAGGTTTTACTATATCCCAGGCTCCTTTATTTGTTATTGTCATTTAGTTAGTCTACATTCGTCTTTCCCCACACACAAAGATGCTTCGAAGAACAAGAACAGCAAAGGTGTATACAGAACCAGCCACAGAAGATGAATCAGATGACATGTGAGTTGCTTTGCTTTGTTTACACAGGCCGACACAATTTTGTCTTTTTCAGATTAGCTTCCAAGGTTAAGATAAAACATTGTGTATAGCAAAACGAACTCTAGGCTGTTTCTTCCGATAGATTAACAGTGTTGAAAACATACTCATGTGTGTCAAACTATTGCTCTTTAACCACAGAACGTTTCTAAGCAGTCATAGACTGTTTATTGTGTATAAATAGTCCCTTTTTAATGATGTAGAAATACAGTATTCTTCTATTTCTTATTCTCCCTGAATGCTGGATGAAATAAAACTGGATTCTTGTTACAGGACAGGCAATCAAAGAGATGACAGTGAGGAGTTAGAGGAATGGTTACCAAATATAAATGAAGGCAAAACTAAGGGAAGATGTCAGAGGGGGACAGTTGAAATGGCTGAAAGGAAAAAAGTGACCAAGAGGGTGGCCAAACCTAAAGAGCCAAAACCAAAAGAACCCAAACCTAAAGCAGAGAGGAAGCCGAGAGCTGCACGAGTTGCTAAAGCGAAGGCGGCGAAGACTAAAACAGAGCAACAAACTGAGGATGCGGTTCTACCGAAGCCTGAGTCACAGCAGCATGTGACGGTCAAAGAAGAGGCAAGTCGTTAATGCTTGTGCTTAGATTTTCACTGCGGTATATCACAATCCTACATTTATAGTATTTGACATGCAAATGAAATAAGCAGCAGTAATTGCTCTGTAATAACTGTACTGTAATTTGCTTTGCATAAAAATAATGTGTTTTTCTAAATGACTGCTTATTAAATATGGGATCCACCCTGACTGGCATCAGCAGATCTAATAATATATTATATTTAACCAACACAAACATCATGTACTCAAGGCATTTATTTAATTTCAACCTTTTGCTTTATTTTAGAGATTGTCCATGAACTTGAGCAGTCATAATGCAGCTGTCCCAGGAGATATGCCTCATGAGTGTCCATCATCCAGTCAACATTTCCCCAAGGTGAAAAAAGAGGAGCCAGATGACAGCTTCACCTTTGATGAACCTGCCCAGAAGAAACAGAGGACGACAAACGCGGCCCAGGGAAGACCGATAAAACTCAAATCGGGCAATTCCTGTGTGGAGGACATAGAGATGAATTGGGATCCCATTCAGGTGGGTTATTACTTTCTAATATAGTGAGATGACTGACTTAGTTTTTGAAATCATTGGTGTTATGTTATTCTGATCAGTGTTACACTGAAGGTCTGTTGCAATGTTAAAGGTATTATTATTTGCTATATTGTTAATTATTTTAGTGCTTTCTGGAATACTTGGCCCTGATTGGTCAGTTGCAGCATTCTACAGTCAAATATAAATCAAAGACGAGACGCCCCATTTTGGTGTCCGCAGCAAATTAAATTTACAAAAGTGATTTTATATTCATAAAAAGCATATTAAATGCAATTAAAGTGTCTACTTAACTGTTTCAGATAAGTTTTGTGAAAATAAAAATTTAAAATATGGGTGAAATAATGTTCCATTGTTCCACTTACATATTTATGTAAAAAATAAACATCATACTTATACTGACCTGAACTTTTTAAAATATTTAAAAGAAAAAGTGATTGTACCAAATTTGAGTAGATTTTAAATGATTAGTACCTTTTTGTTGACAGATGGGTAAAACCTAGTGGTTAGAATAATAGTGGCAAAGATGGGTAAATATTTAAATTTAGACTTTTGGTATATGAACTATTGTTACACTGAATGACATTTAATGGGTGTCTTCTGTAAATCATGGTAAAAATGTATGATAGTCATTATTTGTTGCTCAAAAATAAAATTAAAAGGGACACATTTTAATATCCCATGTAGGTTCTTGCTGAGAAGACGGGTGTGGAGCAGTGGGTGTGTGCGAACATTGCACAGCTCTTCCAGGAGGAGAACACGATTCCCTTTATGGTGCGCTATAGAAAGGAGCTCATCAACCACATGGATGCTGATGCTGTTCGAGATGTGCAGCTGACTCTTGAAGAGTTACGGTAAGACACTGGAAGGGCACAATGAAAAAAGGAGAAAATAAAGGAAATTATTTTTTCATTTCAAACTGATCTACTATTTAGTGCTGACTTTATATTTTAAGTGACATGCTTTAGTTGATATAGTTTAATATTTAGCTCGTCTATTTTTATGTTCAAAGGAACATAATGAGTTGTTGTTGGATAAAGCTTTTATTTAATAAGTTTATAGAAACAGCTTGGCTCGATTTTATTCGTACGTCGTGACTGGTTCTTTGCAATTAATTCAAAATGCTTGTAGTAGATGGATGTCTCCAGTGGCACAAAAAGCATCCTGATATTTTCTCATGACTATTATTTAAAGGGGTCATATGATGCGATTAAAATCTTTCCTTTCTCTTTGGACAGCCTTCCTTTTTCTTCCAATTCTTCCTTTCTCTTTGTTACAAGCTCTTGGTGCATAAAGAAGATCTGTAAAGTTGCAAAGACTAAAGTCTCAAATCCAAAGAGATATTCTTTATAAAAGTTAAGAGTCAACCACGCCTACCTAAAACGGCTCGTTCTAACACACACCCACATGTCTACCTCACTGTGTGGGAAGGTTTGCATAACGCCGCCCAAATGTTCACGCAAAGAAAGAAGGCGTAGCTTTAATTCTCGCTGTAGTATTGTTGATGCTGCAGCCATGTCGTGAAGACGCTGTGTGCTTCGTTGTGAAAGCGAAACTACTTTGTTTGGTCTTCCAAAAGAGGACGATATCCACGGAGTCCAGCACGGGGTCATCACATGTGGTTGCCGTTCATTCGTCGGATCCGCCGTGCGCGCCGTCCTCGACCCCGCCGCCTCAGCTCACTCTAGCCCGGCCTCAGCTCACGCTAAGCC
>NW_015505247.1:1705508-1713444 GCF_001515645.1 Sinocyclocheilus grahami | reverse complement strand
AGCCGGGGCTTCCCCTCACGCTAGCCCGGCCTCAGCTCACTCTATTCCGGCCTCAGCGCACACTAAGCCGGGGCTTCCAGGGCGTAACATTTCCGTCTCACGTTTGAGGTATTCGGCCAATCACAACGCATTGGATAGCTGGCCAATCAGAGCACACCTCGCTTTTTCAGACCAATGAGTTTTGTAAAAATCGACGCGTTTCAAAAAGGCGGGGCATAGAGGAGAAACAATAATGTACAGTATGTGGAAAATAATGTGTTTTTTAACTTTAAACCGCATAAACACATTTCATTACACCAAATACACACAATAATGTTATTTTTAGCAGCATCATATGACCCCTTTAAGCTTCAATTACTTTGATTAGCCTGTTGAAACCTAATGTGACCTGTAGATGGCAGCAGAGATCAAGTCTTGTAATGTTCTCCATATAATTGCCTGGTGCTTCTGTAAGGAATTTCAGCTAGGATTAAATGACAAAGTAAATTAATTTTATCTCTTGATTTATTTGGCTAAATAACATTTTCTTTATGTACACTACCACTGACAAGTTTTTGGTAAGTAAGATTTTTATGTTTGTTTTTGAAAAACTTTTTTTTTTTTTTTTTTATCTTTTGAAAAAAAAAAAAAAAAGTATCACAGTTTCCAGAAAACTGCAGCACAACTGTTTTCATCATTGATAATAATAAGGAATGTGAATTTGTGAAGGATCAGGTGGCACTGAAGACTGGAGTAATGGCTGCTGAAAATTCACAGGAATAAATCACATTTTTGGAAATATATTAAAATAGAAAACAGTCATTTTAAACTGTATTAATATATAACTTTATCACTGTTTTTACTGTATTTTTGATCAAATAAAGTCAAGTTTGCTTTATTGTTTGCATAAATGCAGCCATGGTGAGCATAAGAGACTTTTCTCAAAAAATAAAAAATTCTTACAGACTTTTGAACGGTAGTTTCATTGTCAACTTGACAATGAAATGGACATCAGTTAGGCACCTAACATGACATGAAAGCAAAGTGAAAAGCAATCAGGATCAACACTCTAACATAAGTACACAGAGTTATTTTTATTCATATGTCTTAGGTCAGTGGCAAAGAAGAGCAAATCTGTTTCTCAGACACTAAAGAAAGAGGGGGTTCTTACTTCAGAGCTGGAAATGGCTCTAAAGAACTGCACAACGGCTGGTGATATAGACCATGTGGTGAGAAAAAAAAAAACATGCTTCTCAGCTTACTTATTAATGTGAAACTTTGACCATTTGGTGAGTTTTTGACTGCGAATGACCCAATAATAGCTTGTACTTACGTTTTTTTTCTTTCTTTCTTTAGTATGCTCCCTATAAAAAGGGCAGTAAGCTGTCCAAGGCCCGGCGAGCTAAGGAGCTAGGACTGGAGCCTGTTGCATTGACTCTGCTTCAGGCACCCCAGACACTGGACCTGCATTCCTCGATCCAGCCCAACACTAAAGGTATCAGCCCTCTGCATACTTACAACAGCCAGCCTGTTGTAACGGTGCTTGTACACCAGCGTTCACATCTCATTGTCCTCTGATGTGTGATGCTCACCCAGAATGTACATTCAGTTAACATTGATGCTTTCTGAAACTGATCAATGGCCCCAACATCTTCACTTTCCTGTATTGTTTTAATATGAGTCTTTTATATTTTTATCTTTGCCGCCTAAATTACTGAATAAAATAAAAAGAATGATAAAAGACATTGAGTCAATAGAGGGCAGCAAAGTACTTTAGGATTTTTTTGTGTTGTTGTCTGCTTATGGTTATGGGCAGTTGACATTGACATATTACGGCAGTGACAAGCAGCATTGTGACATTTTTCTAGGCGTTTCTCTCATTTATGCACATTCTTATGCATGAGGTTTAAATATTATTTTATAATTATATGGGATTTCTACTTCTAAAAAATCGGGAGAAAAAATGGCAAATATTCCACACTTTCCACCAAAGAAATGCAGTTCTCATAAGTTAATGCAGGGCCACTGATGACTGTGAATGTTGTTATGTGACATTTCAGCTGTTTCGTTTCCTGTCTGTAGGGTTGTCGACCCTGGATGAGGTGACCACAGGTGTGCAGGAGATCCTGACAGATATGATTGCAAAGGACAAAGAGACTCTCACCCATGTCCAGTCATGGTGAGACACTGATTATTTGAGCAAACTCATTATTTTCTTCTCTTAATTATCTTTGTTATCTATTAGTCTGTTTGTCTTGCTCTGTTGTCATTATGTGGATCTCCCAACACATTTTCTAGCCTGACAGTCCCAAATATAAGTGTGCGTTTGACTCTGTATGTATGTTCGTTCTCAGGTGTGACAGGAGTGCGGTGACCATTCACTCGTCAGTGTCTAAAACAGCCCTGAAAGAACAGCAGCCACAGCAGGGCAATCAGAAGAGCAAGCCAAAGGACATTGCCAAGTTCAGCCTGTATACTGACTTCACCTGCGATGTTCAGCGCATCCAGCATTATCAGGTATGGTAACCTCTTTATCTTGTGTCTTACTAGATTCACTCTACAGACAGGATACTTTCAGATCTCTTAACGTTTTTTTTTTAAATTGGAAGATTGGGACATCATTTGCAGTGATAGGCCTATAACTTTCTTACCTTCTGATATTTCAAATTCCACAGAAGCCTTTTCCACAATGAGATGTTAAAACATTTAATTTTCTGCATTAAATGATAATAAAAAAATAAATAGTGATTTTTTTTTTATAAATAGTGAATCAGAGAACAGCAAATGATTGGGATAAGAAGGGGAAGTGGGTCTGGGAAATTATGAGCGTGATTTAAATTCTTACCTGGTTGTTAAATCTGACGTCACATGTCACTGTTTCCGGGTCCAAACCCTCCTCTAGATCCCAAATCAAATAAGGTGCTAATATCAGTAATATCAGTATTATTTATTATAATTATTAATATTTTGTATTAGCTTTTATTTTATATTTTTAGTTTTCTTTTTCTTTTTAGTTTAAGTTATAGTATTTTTGTTATTTTCTTTTATTAGGTATATATATATATATTATTATTTCAATTGGCCAAGGCAACGCTTTTTTAAGTTAAGTTTTACGTCTAATATTTATATTATTCCAGCTTTATTTAAAAAACAGAAAACATTTTTAATAGTAATCAGTAATCTGAATCATTAAAATATTGGTGTCCAGGACTTGAAATGCCATGACTACTCATGCATTAACTACCAGTCGAATATTTTGGACAACCTTGTGTAAAGTTATATTTCTTGTTATCTTAAAAACCTTTTAAACTAAAGGCAAAAGCCTAAAAGCTGAATTTTTTTATTTATTTAATATTTTAGTCACAACATAATTCTCATGTTTGTGTTATTTAGTTTTGATGACTGTTGAATTATTGTAAAATAATACGAAAGTCATAAACAGTGAGCAGGTGTGTACAAACCTTTGACAGCTATTGTATATGTTCACACTCGGACACAATCCACCAGTCCTCACACACACAGTGTTGTGCCATATACACAGGTCCTCGTGCCACTCTTTAAAGCTCTTCTGTCAGTGCTGTTTAACTATGTGTTTGTGTCAGTGGTACCCCCTTCCCCCCTCTCACTTCATGGCCGCTTACTCAGAGTTGGTTGTGGGCCACATGTCACAGTGACTCTGTCATCCTTTTCTCCCTCTATTCATCTCTCTCACCCCGTTCCCTGTCCCCCAGTCATTCCCGATCTCCCCCTCTTAACATATGTGACACGTCCCCCGTCCACATGCCTGTGGATTAAAGGCTAGGATTGACAGACACTGCTTCATGATGACAGCCGCTCATGGGCTCTAGGGGCGCGAGGGTGAGAGGGAGAGAGACAAAGAGCGAAAGATGGGCCGAATGAGTGAGTGAATGAGTGTCGGCGAGATCTCCTGTGAAGCATACAGTTTACCCGTTGTTAATCTGCTGACGTGGATTGTCAGTGAGTGTTAATTTGAGTTTGTCGTGACCTGTGAGCTGTCACACTCGGGCTAAAATGAACCTTTTCATGGTTTTGCTAGAGAAGAGTGTGGAATTTCTATCTATGTGCTCGTATTGTAAGGGTGCACCGATTGGTCTTAGTGACTCCATCATTAACAGAGATTGTATTGATGCTTTGTGTAAATTAGGCAGAAAGTTCATTAGCAAACGGTTTACATTAGTGGTCTAACTAACTGTTGTAAAATTCCTTCCTTCCTTTGATGTGTTTTTATTATTTCTCAAAACATATATAAACTCTAGTGGTGTTCTTTAACTTCTGTGGCTGCTTTACTTTATTTTTGAACATTTAGAATATTGTTTGTCTGACTGATGTCCTTTATTTGATTCTGTGTAATACTGGTTTTATTAAAGCTTTTTTTATTATTTAAATTTTTTTTTTTTTTTAACATTTTCAAAAAACAAATGTACTTTTACTTTAAAATATAATTTTTTTTTTTACATACATTAATGAAAATGAGTGTTATTATTGTTGTTATTTCGTCTTTGTCATAAAGATGCTGTAAACATACATTTCTAGAGTCAAAATGCACCAAACAAAGTTTTTGTTTTTTAAAAGTTCATTAAAAGACAAATACAAATGGAACTGATTGCTTTTTTCCTCTAGCACACTCACTAAAAAAGTGCAGCTGAAAAATCTACAAATTACCAATTTGTTGTAACAAATGAAATGTGGTCTTGCTTTCTGCTTGTTTGTTTGAGCTTATGATAGACTGACTACAATATAATCAGTGCTAAACATCAAATATTTTTTATAACACAAAGCTGCCCTTGCTAAAGAAAGACATCATATTTATTTTGTATGGACAATGACCATTGGTGTATTCTGAGCCCCATGTTGTGTAGTTTTGTACATGCAAAAATAGCAAGTGAAAAGTTCATCCATTCTTTCTGTTTTTGTAGAGGCCATCCTCTATTGCTCTGTTTATGGCAGTGCTGCTGACTTTATTTAGAGAAAAAATATTGAATCGGAATAGCTCAGTCTTTAAAATAATATTCATTTCTGTCACTTACATTCCTCATATTTTTCCAATTATGATTTAATTGTTATTGAGGAACATGATATGTTGAATATTTAGACTAAACTTTTCCCTCTCCTCTGTTTTTAAAATGTCATGTCCTGGACTGTTGAGTCTGAAATATGACACTAAACCCGAATGTGTGAAAAATAGCTGATTTTGGTTGTTACATTTAATCTGTAATTTTCCAATTTATCAGCCTTTAATGCACTGTATGTGACAAACATAATTGTAATACTGGCTGTGGGATGGCAAGCAGAAGTTAATTTTCTTATATATCTGTGCACCCTGTTTTTGACATCTGTTTATTGGAAGAAATGTTGTCCTCCATTAATCTACAAAGCTATGCTCGCATGTATTTTTAGGATGTTTATGTTTCTTCTCAATGGTAATTTTACCCATGGCATGATTCAGACCAGTTTAATGTATGCATTAATGGATATGCATTAACTACACAAGGCCAAGTTGGAAATGACACAGGGCACGGAGAAAACTTTGATATCTGTTTTGACATTTCCCTCATCTCATGCAAAACTTCAAATGTGATAAACATCGCATGAGAAAACCCAAGTAAACAGCTGCCTTAGGGTGTTGAAATGCCAAAATATGGAAATATAATTTTCATCATATTTCTGGCTACATTAATTCACATCTTGATCAGACCATTAGCTGTTGAGCGGTGCAGATGGGGCAGTTGCCTGCTCTGTGGTGGGGTGTGTGCTTTGTGTAGGGGGTTGGTGGCATTTGTCAGCTCGTTTCTTCCACTTGGAGTCCAGATTGATGGGTCATCTTTTCCCTCTTGTTTCCTTTCAAAAGGTTTTCCTCAGAAAAGGTCAGATACTTAAAACTATTTGCTTCACAGCATGTCACTTTACCTTAGAGGGCCAGTAAGGGAAAAGTGAGTGAGAGACAGAGCTTTCGGTGCGACACGAGTGCATCTTGGTGCATGCGGAGTAGTTTTAGGAGAGAACGGGAGGGGGTGGCACCGACGGTGCGCTACCGTGCCTCGCCTTGTGTCGGCTGTCTCTACAGGTTACTCTCTTGTTTCAGACGTTAGCCATTAACCGTGGGGAGAATCTGAAGATTCTGACAGTGAAGGTCAACGTCCCTGACTGGGTGAAGAATGACTTCTGTAGGTGGTGCATCAATGTCAGGTCAGCACACACCCACAATGCCCACTCATGCACCACACCACACCACATCATCTTCATCTCTCTCTCCCGGTCTGGCCCAGTGCTGGCAACTGACTTTTTCTTAAAAGGGATAGTTCACCCAAAAATGGAAATTCTGTCATTATTCACCCTCATGTCGTTCCAAACCTGTAAGACCTTCGTTCATCTTCAGAACACAAATTATGAAATCCGAGAGCTTTCTGACCCTGTATAGACAGCAACGCAAAAATCTGACTTTAGCACCACTTTTTACTTTTGAGATCATTCTGAGGTTGAATACAGATTTAAAGTGTTAACAAGAAATAGTTTAATAGCTATGATACGTTTTTTAAAAATCAAATCTTTGCTTAGCTATGACAGGAAACACTGGCATCTAACAATGCAAGTTATAAAACAGTTATCGAATAAACATGTGTCCTATAAACTCCTGAAACATTGGTGTCTGATATTTTAGAGCAGTCAGTGCAATTTGGGAAAGAAATCAATTAAATCTGTATGTGGGTGTGCGTGAAAATATTCCGATGTAACCCCCTTTGTAATCTTTAACATTTTCATAAGTAACTGTAACTGATTACAGTTACATTTATTTTGTAATTCAATTACGTAATGCCATTACATGTAACTAGTTACTCCCCAACACTGGTTTCTGGGCCTTAAACATGTCAGTCAGCAGGGTCAGAAAGCTTTCGGATTTCATCAAAAATATCTTACTTTGTGTTTCGAAGATGAATGGAGGTCTTATGGGTTTGGAATGACATGAGGGTGAGTAATGACAGAATTTTCATTTTTGGGTGAACTATCTCTTTAAACCAGTTATCGCCATAAATAATCATACTGTCGTGAACCCAAAATTACATGTTATAAAAATGTGTTTTGTATTTTAATTGTAATGCACCATATTTATAATAAAAAAAAAATAAAAAAAATTTTAATTAAAAAAAAAATTTGATTTCTGGGTCATGTAACACTGAAGACTGAAGCAATGGCTTCTGAAAATACTGTTTTTTTTTTTTTTTTTTTCATTATTATTAAATAAATGCAGCTTTGGTGAGCATGTCCTTATATGTCTTGCAAAAACATTAAAAAAAATCCATTATCAGTTATTACTGACTTTTGAATTTCAAAGTCATTGTGCCAGAATTGATTTATCATTAAAAGGATATTTCAACTTCAATGAAAAGCGCATTGTTTTCAAAAATATAATTAATGATCCCTTCATCACTTAAACTTTTAAACTTAGAACTTATCATTTCCTGTAGTGATTATACAATCACAGTCTCAGATTTCGAACGCACATACTAGTGGGTTTTTTGGCAGGCTGTATGAGCATGTAAGCTGATGGACTCTATTTGCTGTATGACTTACAGGTGGAGGCCTCAGGGATTCGCACAGCCAGAACTGATGACGATTTTGAAGAATGCTATTGAAGATTCCTACAGGAGATTCATTCTGCCCTTCCTCAGTCGAGGCTACAGGTTTGTTCTTGCCGGATAGTTCTGTGTACTTTTGCGTCCATTCGTTTTTCAAAATGAAATTCAGAAAATATGGTCTTACCTTAATGGTTTAAACAAGGATGATTAGAATAAGCAGACACAAACTAATTTTCATTATTCAAAATTTGTGTTTCATAAAAATTATATAAATCTTGTTTTTTAATGTATATAAACGCTAAATTTAATTTCTACCTTTTTAGCGTCTCAGCTGAAAATATTTTTTTTATCAATATTTATTT
>NW_015505247.1:1659330-1705287 GCF_001515645.1 Sinocyclocheilus grahami | reverse complement strand
AATAACTTAAATGATTTTAGCAAATGGCTGCAATATAACAAAGAGTGAAAAATTTAAGGGGGTCTGAATACTTTCCATACCCACTGTATATATATATATATATATATACAGTATATATATGTTGCATTACAATTAAAATACAAAATACATTTCTATAACATGTAATTCTGGGTTCACTAGAGGTGTTTAGAATCCACTCACTGCTCAAAACGCCACAGCTTTGAGTCTCTCATTATAACAAACAAAAAAATGTAACATGATGTAAATTAGAAATACATTGTGCAGTGTAGAGCTTCATTGATTTTAACTGAACTTTCTGAGATTGACATAAACTGAAATGAGTGATGCTTTTTAGTTATTATAATATTTGGATGCTTTCTTGGCTATAATCCATTCGGAATTTGAATTCGTTTTGTTTTTCATGATGCTATGAGGACCAATGACGGCTCACACGCTGCAAAGTTTTGGGAGTGACATCTGCATATAAATGCGGCATTTATATGTGGATGTCACTGTCATTGCAATGATAGTCTTTAACCATAACAATGGACAGGGCAAAAATATGTCAAAATCGATGTAAGCCTACATTAAGGCTAGAGCACCTTCACTAATTTCAGAAGCACCCTCAGTGATTTAATTCAGGAGCCGGGCCTGCCTGTATCGGTAGAAGTAGGAGAAATTATAATTTTATATAGTTCTATAGTATATTTATATATTTACCCCTTATATTAAAGCCTTGTGTGTAGCGCTCTAATGCGAATGCTTTTTTTCTTCCATATCTTTTTTCTCTAACATTCTGTTATTTACCTTTACAACTCTTTTTCTTTCTGTCCCAGGACTAAGTTGACCACTAGTGCAGAAAAAGAGTCCATCGCCATGTTTGTTCGTAATCTACGTCAGCGCCTTCTGATGTGTCCTGTGCGTGGGAGAGTTATCATGGGAGTGGACCCAGGATTTCACCATGGCTGCAAAATAGCAATCCTGTCCCCCACCAGTAAGAGAAGCAGAATAAATGTGGAATGAACTTTGAATAAATGCTAAATCTATCTATATCCATATCTAAAACTATATCTATATCAGGGTTGTTATCCTACAAATGTAACTAAAAACATAAAAATCATTACTTTAATTAAAATAAACTTTAACTGAAATGAATTTATATATCTATATATTGATTTATATATCTGTCTAATGCAGGCATTTTGTCAATTGATTCTAAAAGTTTTGGGACAAAAAGAAGAATGGTGCTTTTTGTCTTAATATTTCAATGCATTTTTTTCATTATAATATTAATATTATATTTTTCTAGTTTTTCTTTTGGCTGCCAACTAATGGTGTCTAAAAATTGATTGTTATGGTAAATTTGAGGTGATGTTTTGAAAACTTTGTAATCACCAAATATAGACTAATATTGAAAAGGACTTAAAGGTGACATATCATGAAAATCGGACTTTTCCAGGTTTTAAGTGCTATAATCAGGTCCCCGGTGCATCTACCAACCAAGGAAACGTGAAAAAGATTAACCCTGTAACCCTGTGACAGCCGCTTTCTGTCCATGTGCTTCGGATGTGTGCTCTCAGAAAACCGTATATCAAAAGTTTAAACTCGTATAGTTTAAAACATGATTTCAGCGAGATAAACATGATAATCAGAACCAAAACAGATGTTTTTAGCAGATACGAGCTGTAATGGCGCAGCTCTATTCTGGAAAAGGGGGTGGGGAGCCGCAGTTAATTTGCATTTAAAGACACAGGCCCAAAAAAAACTGTGTGTTTCTGCTTCCACTCAAAATAGGCATTTTCAAAATGATATAATAAATTATCTGTTGAGTATTTTGAGGTGAAACTTCACAAACACATTCTGGGGACACCAGAGACTTATATTACATATTGTAAAAAGGGGCATAATATGTCTCTAATAAACTTTTGACTTTTAATGAACTGTAATTATTTTTAGTTTAGTGTAGCATATTTTGATGAAGGAGAGTATCTGATTGGCAGGTGTGATGAGAATGCCCATTGTGCCCTCTCGGTGGGAGGAGCGACACGCTGTGCACTGTGTGTGTCCTGTGTCCGGGCGACTTATCGGCCTTGCGGGTGTGAGTCAGGTGGCATTGCCATGTTTTGCCCTCTGCCCCGCAGCAGCACCACATGCAGACCCAGCTTGACTGTGACAGGTCTGTGGGTGTGGAGTCACATGACCTGCCGGGCTCTTGAGGTGTCTTTTGCTATTAGAGTACCTCTCTCAGTCTGACAGAAAATGGCAGCCGTATTGTCTGAGAGGAGAGGGGAACAAGGTGGAGGCGATGAGTGCAGAAAAATTAAAGAGGAAAAAAATGGGAGTCTGCAGTACCTTCATGATGATAACATGTTAAGTTGATGTCCACATAAAATCTAGTCACATACGTCCTCTGCTGTCCTGACATATCTTCTTCCTTTTTTCTTTCCTCAGGTCAGATTCTGCACACAGATGTGGCATATCTCCATGGTCCTGCTAAACACAAAGAAGCAGAAAACCTGCGCCATCTTATGTTCAAACACAGGTATTGCAATCATAATGATAACAGTTTTTAATGCTCATTAAGGCTGCATATTTTCTTTTTTTTTTATTAAAATACAATAAAAACAGTAATATTGTGAAATATTGTTACAGTTTAAAATAACTGTTTTCCATTTGAGTGTATTTTAAAATGTAATTTATTCCTGTGATGGCAAACCTGAATTTTGAGCTGCTTCAGCTATCAATGTTTGTGCTGATTAATATTTTTGGGGATACACTACCATTCAAACATTTGAGGTAAGAAAAAAAAAATTATAATAATACTTTTATTTAGCAAGGACACACTAAATTGATCAAAAGTGCCAGTAAAGATATTTATAATTTTACGAAAGATTTTTGTCAAATAAATGCTGTTCCTATGAACTCTATTCATCAATGAATCCTGAAAAATGTAGCGTTTCCACAAAAATGCTTAATCTTTTCAACATTGATGATAATAAGAACCATTTTTAATATAATAACTGAGCGTCAAAACATCTAATTAGAATGATTTCTGTAGGATCATGTGACACTGAAGACTGAAGTAATGGCTCCTGAAAATTCAGCTTTGCAATCACAAGAATAAATTAAAATGTAAAATTATATTTAAATTGAAATCTTAATTTTTTAAAATTTTCTTTTTACGTTGTAATAATATTCCACAGTATTGTTTTTACTGTTTTTTTTTAATTGAAATAAATGCAGCCTTGGTGAGCATAAGAGACATCTTTATAAAGCTCTTTAAAAAAAAAATCTTAATTATTGCAATTTCTTTTTTTTACCTGTACTGTGTATATATTTGAGTAACTTTTTTTTTTTTTTTAACAGCTGTCAAACTATTGTCATAGGAAATGGCAAAGCATGCAGGGAGACTGAGGCCTTCTTTACAGACCTAATTAAACAACGCTTCTTCAAGCCCCTTGATGTGTCCTATTGGTATGACATTTTCCTTTTTTAAATACAGAGCAGATGAGTGAGCAGTACAGCAGATGTTGTTCTTCTGAGAGTAGCTCAGCAGTTATTGGCTTTGGTGTAGAGATGAAACTTGCATTTGTTTGAGGTCACATCAGGCTCCTGTACAGTCTTATTGCAATTGCAGCTTGAAATTGAAAAGTTTTATCAATAAACTCCACTAAGAGCGAAAATAGCAACTGTGAAGCAAGGTACGCAGAAAAGGAGCAAAGGAAATGGTTTCGGTCTGGAATGTGTTACTCTTGCGGGTTTTAAATGGTATCTGGACCTTGTTTGACTGTCTCTAATTAAAAACAAATATTTCTCACCGTCCTTCAAACCAAACCAGTCCAAAGTGTTCTCATCCAACCCAAATAAAGACTAGATGTGGGATTGTCTCTCTCTCCATCTTGCTAGACTCGTGTTTGTTGACTTTTGGACTTCTCTGACTGGAGAGCTGCCCAGAACCGCTCTGAAGTGGCCGTTTATGGCATACACTGATGGCGGTTTTCATTACAGCTCTCCGCATCCCTCAGCGCAACTCAGATGGGTTGCCAGGTCTGCCTCAGTAGTTCTCAGCAAAGCATGATGTGTCAAAATTGACATCCAAGGCGTTCCACAAGTGGATCCATTTCAACCTCCATTCTAAAATGAAAGTGGAAGATTTGAGATCTCCACATTGGCAGTGCAACAGCGACTGCCACGCCAGGGTGTGCCAGACAGTTTGTTTTCTGTCATGGTAGTCACAGCCAAGTATTTGTAGAAGCAGGGTGCTAGTTGAAATAAATTACACTTATAAAATTGCATACTTAAATGTTCCCTTAAGTGGAGAAATTGATCTAGTATATTTAGTTGTGTGAAATGCTCAGACACTCCGCAAAGAAAGAATATCAAGTGGTTACATTTGTATGAAAGCATTATTTCATATTTTACAAAATCAGAGTCTGGTGGTGTACAGTATCATATGAAAGTAGTTAGTTAAAAGAGACATATAATATATGCCTATTTTAATACACATTTCATTTTAATTTCTATTCATATTTTATCTTAATGTCCACTTATAATTTTTTTTTAATTAAAAATAATGAAATATTCAAATACTTTTTATGCCAGTTTTTCACAGTTGGTCTGACTTTTGAAGTTTCCATTTTTTTTAGTACTTGCCTCTTACTGAATAATTCCATTGTACACTTGTAAACATTCATAGATCTGACTGACTTTTGTGCATTGTACACTACCATTTAAAAGTTTGGGCTTTTAAGTACCAGCATTTTAGACTTTGTAATGTTTTTAAAATAAATCTCTTATGTTCATCTAGACTGCATTTATTTGATAAAAAAAACTGAAATATTGTGAAATATTATTGGATTTTAAATAATTGTTTTCTATTTTAATATATTTTAAAATGTAATATGTTGCTGATTTTTTTAACAGTAATTACTCCAGTCTTCAGTGTAACATGATCCTTCAGAAGTTATTCTATGCTGACTTGCAGCTCAAGAAACATTTTTATAAGTATCGATGTTGTTGATGGTTGTGCGGTTTCATTTTTTGTCTAAACTGTGACACTTTTTTTAAAAAGATTTTTTGAACTTCAAAAGAACATCTTTTGTAACATTGTAAATGTCTTTTTAAAAACAATTTAATGTGTCGTTGCTGAATAAAGGTATATTTAGAAAAAAAAAAAACTGATCCCCAACTTTTGAGTGGAAGTGTAGATATGTTTTAGGTACAGGTGCATCTCAATAAATTAGAATGTCGTGGATTTTTGTTAAATGTGAGCCAAAATCATCACAATTAAAAGAACCAAAGACTTAAACTACTTCAGTCTGTGTGCATCGAATTTATTTAATACACGAGTTTCACAATTTGAGTTGAATTACTGAAATAAATTAACTTTTCCACGACATTCTAATTTATTGAGATGCACCTGTATATGTGTGTTTGGAAATATGCGAGTGTTTGTTTTTCCAACACATCATTCCCTTTGAAAGTTCGTCTCCACAGTGCACTTTGTACATAGTCAGTTAAACCAGCAGCTTCCTTTGCACTGTCTGCTATCTGTCTTCCCACTCTTCAGCTTGTTTTCTTTCTTTCGCCTGACTGCTCCAGAGGAAAGACAGGCAGTGCTAGCAGACTGTATGCGGTAATGAGCCTGCGGGATGAGCCGCACGGCTCTCAATGACCTGGTGCTCTTCCTTTAAATGAAGGGACTCTTGCCTGTTGAGTTGGTGGCATTGTTCCTTGCAAAAGTCCGGGTTAAACACTTACCTCTTGTCATCTTATTTTGGTTATTTCTATAATAATGACTTTTTTAGGGCCTTGGATGTTTTTTTTTTTTTAAGAAATAGGAAAAAATTTACTTCACGCCGAAATGTACTTGTGTGCAAGAGTGTAGAGTTACTGTAAATAATACATTAGTGTATCCACCTAATTTTTTACATAAGAACTGATGCACTTGGATGAGTAAGGCTTATTTCAGCTCTACAAAAACAGTCTGTTTTGCTGTTTGATATTGTAAACTGGTATTTGTTATTGTAATTCACACTCACATGGAGCCGAACATAACACGCAAGATATGTGTATACATACACACACACACACATATATATAAGTAGTTTGTTAATGCTGTCACATTTTCCATATTTAAATCAATTTGAATGTGTTAAATGTGTGTATATATGGTGTAGGTCTTATTTTTAATTAGTCTCTGTCGGGATTGTTTGCACATTACCTGTGCTGTACATTGACCAGCTCACATGTGTGATGAAGAGTTGCCCTCTCTTTGAACTTTGTGGTTGTGTGCCCTAGTTGAGTCTGCTCCAGTATATTAGCTGTGTGATTTACACCATGCTTTGAGCCTCTCCTCTGAAACCCCACTGTGGCGCCCTCCTCTGGCCCAGCACTCTTTACCGCCTGGTTCTTTTATCCTTCTAGACCGCTACAATGATTTAAACGGATTTGAATTATGAGTAAAGGTACAGATAATTAGCTTTGAACTGGGAGGTGGGAGATTCCTGGAATACAATGTCGGGCTGTATGTTTGTTTTATCAGTATTGGTGTGTGTACACTGTATTTTTACTTCTGATGACTAATAAATGCTTAAAGGGCCTCTAACATGAACCAAATCCAAAATGACCCAATAAAAGTTGACCCTGGTTGGCATGGCATCTTTATGCTGCTGGAAGAAACCATTGGCGCTTTGGTCATGGATTTGTCATAGCTATGTTGTACAGATTTGGTTTAGGGGTTCATTATGTATTCTGTGCCATACAGAATTGATATTTGTTCATAAAATGTTGAGTTTGGAGCCATTGCACTCCTATTTAGTGCGTGTGATTTGTCCATTCTGTATTATATATTGTCTCCCTTCTAAGGAACATGTTTAGAAGGTGCTGCTCTGACTCCAGTCATTGCTGCTGTTTGGCCCTGACTTTGCCTCTCACCCCTGAAGGACAGAATGACATGTATCTTGCTTAACGAGGGAGCCTTTAGTGTTCCTGACTGTCTGGACAGTGATCCTGATACTGAGCTATGGCTACAGACTGATTGGACAGCTCTGTCAGTTCTTAAGGTTGAAGACAGCGGCAGTGACCACCCTTCTCCCCTCAGGCTGGCTCTCTGCCACCAGTCGGCCAGTCTCTGGTCATTAGGCTCACTTTGCAGGGGAACACAGAATTACAGGAGCTCTCTACTCCATTCCTTTTTGTTAATTCCTTCAGTGCACACTGTTGCTGGGATCGGTTGTTAAGCATGACCTCTTCGGTCTTAACAGGAAAGAAATTACCACTTTCTGTAAATTATGAATAGAAGACTCATCTTTACTGTGCCCTTAACACTGGCAGACTGGAAGTTGTTGTTGTTGTTGTTATTATTATTAATATTATTATTATTTCATTTTACCATGAATAAGCTGGCTGTAAAGGGCATGAATTGTATTATAATTGTATGGGCATATATAAGATATAAATGTATAACAAAAAATACATTACATAAATATAAGCTAATAATAATAATTTAAGCTTATTATGATGATTATTATTTTACTTTACCCGAAGCAAACTGGCTCTAAAGGGGATGCACAGTATTATAATATATGACATATATATATATATATATATATATATATATAGTACATGCCCTTTACATCCAAAGTGCTGCTGGTAAAGTGAAATCACTCTTTGCTGTAAGGTCTTGGATGACTAGAGTTTTGCATCAGGGAAGTTTGTCCTTTGAGGAGGATTCTGGGTAGGGTGATTAGGACAGTGAGGAATGAGGCGGAATATTTGCCAGTCACAGGCCCATGGCTAATGGCTCACTGAGGGATAGATGTCCGCATCACAGAGGACAGCCAAAACCAGTGGCTCCACGAGCAACTGTCTTGAGACCCCTAATTTTGATTGACTGCTGTTAATATATTGACATTTATGTTAATGTCTGTGCTTGGTTGACAGTGATGTGTCTTTTATTGATGTTATTGTGCCATCTTATATTTGCTATTAGATTTGTCTTAGCATCAAAGAGTAAAGCAGTCAGGATTTCAATTGAGTAGTAGCTCTGTTAATCTACAATACATCCATTCCAAATAGATACAATAGTTTTTGGAAATCTTTTTTTAAGTATTATATCTGTTAGGAAACACACTCACTGATTCATAATAAAGCTATAAGACACTACACAGGCCATGTGTTAAGGTGAATTTGTTAGTTGAAGAGATTTTATTAGACAATATGAAAATGGTAATCCCAATATAAGTGTTCAATCGGTAGTTAGATTTATAATAATCACAATAAACAATTCAAGTAAGTTTGTTTGCCTAAATCTAGGCTGTTTGAGGAGAAATGTGTTACACAGAATACTGTGAAATATTATTACTAATTAAAATAACTGTTTTCTATTTTAATATATTGTGTTACATAAACTTTTGTTTCTGTGATGGCAAAGCTAAATTTTCAGTATCATTACTCCAGTCTTCAGTGTCTCATGATTTTTCAAATATATAGATAATAAGAGATTTTGGCATCTATGTTATGAGTTTATCAGACATGCAAGCTTCTTGCATTTAACATAAAGTTTCCAGAAGAATGGACATGAATACTGCAATGTCACTCCAAATCTGCCTAGTGCTGATTGATCTGTGGCAGCCAAGCATGAGATCAAGCATGCAGTCCACTTGAAAGTTTTCATTGCCTTAAACCCAGATGCCAAATCCCCATTTGTCGATTTCTAATCTAATTGTCTCTTGTGATGTCAGAACAACTGGAAGCAATCCGCACCAGTGAAGTTTTTAACATGCTGCACATTTCATGCCTCATTTACTTGTGTTTGGCCGTTTTAGGTCGTAGTTTATAGCCCTTGGAGTACAGAAAAAGAAAATGCAAGAAACATCAAAACATGGAAACCTCAATTCCACATCTGCATGTATGAACTAGGCTTCCAGTGAAACTGGTCTTGAAAATTAGGATATGGAAACCTCTGGGATATCCATTTTATGGGCTACACTTGCGTGTTTTGAATTGCTAGATCCAGTCCACAGTGTAAACCATCAAATCTCCACAATATTCTTGGTTAAGGTTCTTGAGTATAAGGCTTGGACACCAACATATATCCAAAACCCCCTCTACTGGTCCCTGCACAGGAAAACATCCAGTAACCTGGCCTGCTGACACACTCTGCTGCAGTTCTTTGGGTGTTTAAGGCAGGAAGGGGAGTTGAGGGGCTGACAAACATCTGCCACCAGTTTGACGTGAGTGGCTGTGAGGTTTTGCTCTTTTCAGACTTGTGTGGTGGTGGCAGCAGCTTGAGTGTGCTGTTAACTGTGCCTCCATGCACTTCCTGCCCCCAGCACAGAGCCTGAGACTGACGGCCTTTGACACCTGCCATTTGGGCCCTTTTCTAGGCAAAAAATGCCATAGTGTTTTGGCACTGGCCTGATATCTCATGATTGTTTTTTCTGTTTTGGGAATCCCTTGGGTTAGTTGGCTCTGAGTAATTGACCAACAGATTTATATAATAAGAATGTCCTTTTTTTGTTTCTGATAACATGAAAGAAAAAGACAGTCTTTAGTAAATTCTGCACGTTAGATTATGATATGTGGTGATGTACTTATATTAAATAGTTAATTTAAAACGACAGTATATTTCTGTAAGTCTGTATGTCCTTTAGTGTCCATTTAAATAAATAATAGGTTTTTATTTTTTTTTTTTTAAATATACACTACCATCTCTAAGTTGGGTCAGTATTTTGGGGTCAGATATTTTTAGAAATTAATGCGTTTGTTCTGCTATGATTCATAAAATGTATCAAAAGTAACAGTAAAACATATAACATTATGAAAGATTTCTATTTCTAATAAATGCTGTTCTTTTGAACTTTCTACTCATCAAAGAATCATGAAAAACATATCAGTTTCCACAAAAATATTAAGCAGCACAACTGTTTTCAACATTGATAATATTAGAAATCTTTCTTGAGCAGGATTACGTGACACTGAAGACTGGAGTAATGGCTTCTGAAAATTCAGATTTGCCAGCACAGGAGTAAATTACATTTTAAAATGTATTAAAATGGTAGAGTTATTTTAAATTGTAATAATATTCCTCAATATTAGCATTTTGGTGTGCTTTAGTGTAAACAAGTAAGACTTGTCTCAAAATCATTTAAAAAATCTTACCGAACGGTAGTGTATGTATTAGAAATGTTTTCTAATTGCTAACATTTATCTTGAATAGGATAAATGCAAAATAAAACATTTATTCATAGAGAATTTGTTACAGTTTTTTAAAAAAGTAAACAAAGTTTCAAATTTTTGCCCTAAAAAGCTGTATTAGAAATGTTGAATCGTAAATACTTAATTGGTGTGTGGATTGTTTTGACAACTTGACAGAGTAAATTGTATTTTTGTAATTTTTTACATTATAAATTATAAAAATACAATTTATTATTGTCAAGTTGTCAAAAAAAATTCACATGAATTCTAGTGCAGAATTTTTTTGTTTTGCTAATTCACCTTATGATTTGCAGAAAAACACTTTCATTGTGTGCAGTGTTGAATTTCCCAGACTTTTATAAGTAAAAACCACGTGTGTGATTTTACATTTCCAAATTTAACCAGTATTATCAAGAACAGTGGACTTCTATCCACTTCTGTGACGATATCTTTTCAACCTGCAGACAGATCTAATGAATGCTTTTAATAAGAACATGTGTTTAGGGGGCAAGTATCAAAGTATGTATCCATCTCTTGGTGTCACCCGTTGGTCATGGACATCGGGAGGGGGAGATGAACCTGGAGGATGGTGACAAACCCTGAGAATACCACTGTTATTGACAGTTAGAGGGGCCCTGACCATGACTTTGCCCAGAGACTCTCATAGAGACATGATAGTCCCCAAAGTGTGAGTATATTTGGGTGTGAGTAACCGAGTGAGTGACTGTCAGACCTCAAGGGTCATCAAGTCATCTGCAGCACTCGCGGGCAGGTTTTGTCTTTGTTCTTATGTCTTAGTGTCCACTCGAGCTGAGCCTTCTGCTGCCTGCCCTTTTACAAGTTCAGCCATGCCCATAATGAAGAGAAGTGGTTGGTTGATGTGATGCGTATCCGTGTCAGAATGGTTCAGGCCTTGAACCCATTAACCCTTGCAGCCCTTCTGATTTATTCAAACATGATGGGTTCCACTATTTCTCAGTGTCTAATACCTGCTCTCCTATTTTGTCGACAGCACTGCTGTCATGCCATGCTGGTGGAAAGAATGCAAAAACATTCTGCAGAAATTATTTAATTAGGACTGACATGGAATTAACCAGAATTGACACCCTTGGTAAATATGAACAAAGAAGCCTGTGAAAATAAATCTGCATTGTTAATCCTTTTGATCTTTTATTCAAGGAATTCACAAAAACCTAACCTTTCATTGAACTAAAACAATCGAAAATGTTTTACTTTAATGAAATAAATGTGTTTCTCAAATCCACGTTGGCCATAAATAATAAAATACTTTTTGAAACCTCCATTTCAGCTCTGAGTCTTCTCCTATAATGCCTGATGAGTTTGGAGAACACCTCACAAGAGATCATAGACCGTTTTTCTAGACAGAATCTCTTTCAAATTAGGAGGTCTATGTTCATGCACTCTTATCTTAATGATTATCTTATCTTGGATGATTAAGGGAATTTGGCCTTTGTTTTCCCTCATATGGCTGGACAATTTCATGTTCGTAGTCACCCTGGTGTGCTAAAAATTGTAAATATTAATGGGAATATACTTCAGAGATGTTTTACTTATAGTAATTTCTAGGGGTGTCAGTAATTGTGTCCAATGTGGATTTGAAAAAAACATTTATTGAATTGAAGTAAAACATTTTCAATTGTTTCACTTCAGTGAAAGGTTAGGCTTTTGTGAATTTTTGCTGAATTTTGCAGAACTATTTTCACAGGCTGCTTTGTTCATATTTACATTACATTACATTGTTACTGTACATTACATTGCATTACATTACTGATTACTGGTCTGAAACAGACATTTAGATAACTTACCATCCTTTAATTTTATGATTAACAGTTAGTTTCATTTATTTAGTTTATTTATTGCAATTCTATTATGTGATTTTATATTTATTCAAGTTTTAATTGAATGATTATCAGGGTTGGCATGTGCTTCTTTCTTAATTTGTTAATAATCTTACTAATAACCTGCTCCACCTTGACCCCTAGGTCATATGCCAGGGCTCATTAGTACTGTTATCATGGCGGTGTGTCAGCTGCGGGAGGGAGAGGGAGGAGGGGAAAGGGTCTGGGAAATGAGGACACCAGTCAAACTGGAGGTCCATGTCACAAAGCCTCTGCATCCTGTCATGAGTATGATGACACTAATTGGCAAAGTTACCCAAGGAGCCCTTAGGCACCAATAGAGAGGCAGCAAATGTAATGGAGGCTGCAGTGGTGACCTGCCCTAATTTGTAGGGTCATTCAGTAACAGTGGTGATAATCATGTGTGGAGGACATTTATCCCTGCTGATGTTTTCAGAGAGGTCAGTTTAATTAACAATCAGGCAGTTGAGAATGGAAGACCTCGTACATGGTTTTAGAAAGGAAAAAGCTATAATTTAACTTATTTTAATAATTGTTCAATTTCATAATTATATGATAACATTAACAGAATTTCTATTAAATTAATGCATTATTAATGTAATTTTTTTTTATTAAGTTACATGCACCGATCATTCTTTTCCAACAGGAGCCTTTAAAATCTATTTTGACTTTGTCAAAAATGCTGTAGCAACAAGCACGTTTACCATTAAGTCCTGTAGATGGCAGTATTGACCCATGATTTCAGTGTTTCCTTGGCCTGTTAGATTACCAGAACATTGTATTACACAAATAAAAGTTTTAATAAAAAAAAAAATATATATATTTTTTTATTAATAATTATTCGTAGTAATGTGAGAGATCGATAACCTTGCTGTAAATATAACTGAAAGCCTTCTATCACCTTTGAGCCTATGTGGACGACACCCCAACTCCCTCCAGTGGGACTGACTTTGCAGTATACTGTAATTCACTTTCAGTGGCATGCAGCACAATACACATGCAACTGAAACTGTGTTGAGAGAGAGACTGAATCTAGTTGACACCTAGTTAAAAATCACTTGTCTAGTGATTCACAACTAGGTACACCCCAGGGAGTACTTGAAAAGATGTCAATACTTTGCTATATCTAGAAAGAAAATAAATTATGAATGTTCAAAATATTTGGTCAGTAGATTTTAAATAACTAATAGATTAATATAATTTTTTGCAGTACTGAAAATTCCTCAGAATATGAATACATATTGTACATTTGTATGGATGGCACATGTATCAGAGCATACGTGCCAGACGTCACACATCTCTAAGCATAGAAACCAGTCATAACCTCCTAAATGCTATAACCAATAACCTCCTGAACCCAGCAAATATTTTTTGAAAACACTTATTAAAAAGTTTGGGATCAGAACGATTTTTAATGTTTTTTTACAGGAGTTTCTTATGCTCATCAAGGCTGCATTTATTTGATCAAAAATACAGGAAAAAATGTAATATTGTGAAATATTATTGTGGTGTAAAATAACGTTTTTCTATTTTAATATACATTAAAATGTAATTTATTCCTGTGATGCAAAGCTGAATTTTCAGCATCATTACTCCAGTCTTCAGTGTCACATGACCCTTCGGAAATCATTCTAATATGCTGATTTATTATCAGTGCTGGAAACTGTTGTGCTACTTAATATTTTTTTGGAACCTGTGATACTTTTTTTCAGGATTCTTGATGAATAAAAAGTTAGAAAGAGCATTTATTTAAAATATAAATCTTTTCTAACAATATACACTACAGTTCAAAAGTTTGGGGTCAGTACATTTTTATTCCTTCTTTCTTTTTTTTTTTTTAAGTTAAAACTTATTCAGCAAGGATGTGTTAAATCGTTAAGAAGTGATAGCAAAGATTTATGTTGTTAGAAAAGATCTATATTTTGAATAAATGCTGTTCTTTTGATCTTTTTATTCATCAAAGAATCCTGAAAAATGTATCGCAGTTTCCAAAAAAATATTTGGCAGCACAACTGTTGCCAGCATTGATAATTCTAATAATAAATCAGCATATTAGAATGATTTCTGAAGGATCATGTGACACTTTATACTGGAGTAATGGCTGATGGAAATTCAGCTTTGCATCACAGAAATAAATTATATTTTAAAGGATATTAAAATAAAAACCATTATTTTATATTGTAATAACACTTAGCAAGATTACTGTTTTTTTCTGTATTTTTGATAAAATAAATGCTGCCTTGATGAGCATAAGAGACTTTTTTTAAAAACATTACAAGTCTTACTGATCCCAAACTTTTGACCGGTAGTGTGTGTGTGTGTGTGTGTGTGTATATATATATATATATATATATATATATATATATATATATATATATATATATATATATATATATATATATATATATATATATATATATATATATATATATTACTCAGTGCCTGCAGTATAAACTACAAGCTTTCTATGGAAATGTATTTAAATGGACTCTTTGGTCTGTCGCCTTGTAGACGTACTGAGGGACCTTCAAATAGGTTAACTGGGGTCTTCATGAGGTTACCGCTATGATTTCCTTGGAAATGTGCTTAAAAGTGTGTGTCTGTTGTTTCAGTATAACAGATGAAGCAGGAGCGTCCATCTACAGTGTGAGTCCTGAGGCTGTTAAAGAGATGCCTGGTATGGATCCCAACTTAAGGAGTGCAGGTGATTTGCTTATTCCTTCTTTTCACGCTCAAACTACTGATCGACCATTGTGTTTTTTTTTTATGTCAAGATGCCTTTATTGAGAGAATGCCATATAAGTGCGTAATGCAATTTAATGATGATGAATGAGATAAACACAAAATCTGAAATCAAAGAAACACTTGTGCATAGTATTTGCTAAAAATTCACTATTAACACATTATCAACAGATTAAATTTTTTTGGCATTAATCGCCAAGTCTGCCAGTGCTAACAGTCTTTAAAAAGTAAAAAAAATAATAATATTACATAAAAATACAATATTATTGAAAAAAGTTATTAAAAAGATTATTAAAAATAAAATAATATACAATTATTTAAAAAAATTAAAGATTACAAAAATATAATTAATTTGTTTTTCGGACTAATTTCTAATTATGATATGCCCTGCAAAAATGACTTGCTCATTAAATGACTCCTCCTGCTCTAACCCACGCTGTCATACCTGCAGTAGAGAAAGTGCTCATACTTTGAGGACAATTTTTTGTAGAGGTGGACGGCTCTCTGTAAAGATCAAGGTGGATGTGCTGGCTGAAGTGGGTGACTGTGGAAGGAGGTTTTGAGGTGACTTGCTGGAGCGTGATCGCCAAGCCTCACTCGCTGCGTCTCCACATTGAACTCTGTGGGAAATTGCTGCCTGTAATAATATTTGGAAAGGGATGGAGTTTCAGCTCAGGCCTTGTACAGCGCACACAAAAGCACTTCTCTCCACTCTCTGTAATGTGGAGGTTGTGCTTGGGCAGAAAACCACGCAATTTCTGTCTGAGTCGCTCTCTCTGTCTCTCACTCTTGCTCCCTGACTCTCGCTCCCTGACTCTCGCACACATGGTCGAGTAAAGATGAAAATCTTACTTTCATTTGCTGACCTTCAACAAGACTAGATAAAGTTAATGGAACAAGTGCGCCAAACTGCTTAAGTTCATTTCATTTTATAATATTGTGTTTGGCTGGTCACACTTCCTGGGATAAGTTAGATTCAGGTTTTTCTGAATTGGGTTTTTGTTCGTCTTTAATTGGGTTCTTATTTGACCAGACCTCTCTTAGTTGGCCCATGTCTTTGCCTGTCTTCGACAATTTACGAGGAAAAGGGGATTCATAAGTGAGTGTGTCTATTATTGGGCCTGTTTGTCTCTTTCTCTCTGACAGATGTGATGGCATATTCATCTGTAGCTTGGTCTGTTAAATGATCTTGTCATTTGTTCACAGATTTTACGTAGATTATTTCAGCCTTAATTGAGCTTTTTTTTGCTTTATTGTAAACTTTATACTTTTGTTGACTGACAGAATGTAAATAACAATGACATCAACAGTAATAATTGGAAACAGTAATATGTGTATATGAATAGGTATTTGATAGGTCTTCTTTTTTTGCCTATATTTTACCATATTATGTGGTCACATTTACATAGACTGCTGAATAGTTTTGTATAAAAGAGCTTGTTTCCACCACAAGATTAAACAAACAAACAAATAAATAAATAAAGGTAATTGCACATTTTTATCCAACAACCCGGACTTTTTTTCTCACAATTCTCAGATTTATGTGTGGTATATTGTAAAAAAGACTGAATTGTGATATAAAAAGGTCGCAATTACCTTTTTATTTTATTCTGTGGTGGAAACCGGTTTCCATAGTTGTGTGTTGCAAATGCTGTTATTTCAGTAAATGCAAATCTTGTTTATTAATATAATCTGTTAAACTGTGATTAGTGCAGTACATTCCACACAAGCTTTTGCATGATTTAAATAGTCTCATTTGCATAGATCTATGCTCATGTGAGCCTAATTTATTCTTAATTAAGTCTGTGGGTTTATTAAAGTGTAAATATTGTTGTTCTCTTGAGACATTTATTATATCTGAACATTAACTACACATAATGGTGAGATAATTTCCTCTTGCATTCTTTTCTTTATCCTCAGTGTCCATTGGGAGGCGTGTTCAGGATCCTTTAGCAGAGCTCATTAAAATTGACCCCAAACACATTGGTATTGGCACTTATCAGGTGAGTCACCTGACATTCAAGCTCATTAACATCTCCTTTTCAAAACCATGCTAATTATGGGTTGTTTGCTTTAGTAATGTTTATTGTGTCTTTATTAAACACACTGTCAACAGTTGAGTATCCTCACATAATACCGTGTACATGATGTTGTGTCTGCCTCTGCTCTTGATCCAGTGAAATGATCAAAGTAATTGTAGGCGCATTCCCAACTAACTAAGCCAGGCTCTGATTTTTAGTTTTGAGTAATAGCAGTTTCAAACAGAAGTCAGCTGGACTAGAGAGCTAATCCTGTCTCTGACTGTTTGCTTTTGCAGTCTCGTATTATGAGTAATCCATTTTTCTCCAGAAATTAATTCTACTATGATTCCCAGTAGCATCATATGTTGACTCAAGGCTGGGCCTGATTAGTATTTTTTTTTTCTTTTCTTCTCGCTCTTTTCATCTTTCTATTTTTCTCTAGCTGTCCTGCATATTTGATTTCTCTCCTCTGCCCTCTGCTGCTTTTTTTTTAAACATCAAGACCTTTAACTCTGCAGAATCTCTTGTTGAAATAAGTTCTTTATATGTATATAAATACATACTACCAGTTTCCACAATTGCTTCCACAAAAATATTAAGAAGCACAATCCTTTTCAACATTGGTAATGATAAGAAATGTTTTTGAGCACCACAACAGCATATCCGAATGATTTCTGAAGGATCATGTGACACTGGAGTAATGGCTGCTGAAAATTCAGCTTTATCATCACAGGAATAAATTACATTTTATGTTAAATGAAAACAGAAAGCAGTTATTTTAAATTGGAATAATATTTCACAATATTACTATTTTTACTGTATTAAATGCAGTATTGATGTGCACAAGAAACTTTGTTTGTAAACATTAAAAATCTTACTGCTCCCAAACTTTTGAATGGTAGTGAAATAAAGGTTGGTATATCATAGGACCAAAGAAATACTCTAAGATTAAATGTAATTTTAGGTGTTGTTAAATCTGGGATTGTGCAATTTGTATAGCCTTGGGTCCCTTGGAGCCATTTCCCAAATAAGGAGAGGAAAGAACATCTTGCGACTTTGCAAAAGGATCAATATCATATATCACATACTTCTCACTGCTTTCGACCCAAAAAACATATGCACATTTGCTGATGCACACAAGTTTAGGTTAGCAGAGTATCAGGGTCACCTCGCCTTGCCCCTGCACAGTGTGAGTGTTGTCTAGTGTGCATCACAGCGACCCCCTGCACGTCTGTCAGCACTTAGTGTTTATTTACCCTGCCACATAATCTTAGCAACACATGATGCCTCTCCACTGCATTGACATGCTGAGTGATAAGTGTATTTGTGCGTGTATGAGAGAGGGGATTACAGTATGTATATACAAACCCGATTCCAAAAAAGTTTTGACATTTCAAAATGTCTCACTTTCAACATTTGATATGTTATCTATATTCTATTGTGAATAAAATATAAGTTTATGAGATTTGTAAATTATTCCATTCCTTTTTTACTCACACAATTTGTAGTGTCCCAACTTTTTTGGAATTGGGTTTGTATGTGTGTTGGACCATGAATCTTATTCCTTAACTTGAGTATGTCAAGTAAGGCTTTAAGCACTTTAATCATATAGGGCGTGTTATTGTATACCAACTTCCCTTAATCAAGAAAATGAGGTTACAGCATATGTATATGTATATCATATGTTGTGAGTGATGGGAAAAAGATGTTTTACCTGAAAATTGTAAAGTTTGCCTTTAGTGGTTGTTTCAGTTTAGAATTCAATATTTTCTAAACATTTCGGGGAAAAATTAATGAAAACTTTAAAATTTATGTCCAGGTTCACTTTATTGTATTTCAATCAAAAGGGTGCTTCTACTAAATACTGAGCAAAGGGTCTGAATACTTAGGACCATGTGATATTTCAGTTTTTCTTTTTTAATAAATCTGCAAAAATGTCAACAATTCTGTGTTTTTCTGTCAATATGGGGTGCTGTGTGTACATTAATGAGGAAAGAAAATTAACTTAAATGATTTTAGCAAATGGCTGCAATATAACAGAGTGAAAAATTTAAGGGGGTCTGAATACTTTCCGTACCCACTGTATGTGTATGTATATATACTGTATATATAAAATACATTATTTACATATATTATAAATATACATTGGAAAAGGCAATATATGTGTAAATATATGGGAATGATCATGTACAATTAAATATCCATTATTTCACAGTATATAAACACAACAGAGATGAATAGAGATAAAATATGATCAATATGTTATAGATATATTGTACACCCCAAATTAAATATAAAATGTTATAAAATATAACGTAATACTATGAAGTATTTACTGTATGAAATAAAGTAATATTATGAAGTGGGTGGAAACATTTGCTGTTGAATCGCTCTCTTAAAGATGTCACCTTCACAAGACTTATGATTGCACATCGCCCTCTGTTGTTACTTGTATTGTCCTGACATTCCATTTATTCAAAGTGGGTGGAACTTCTAAGGTTTAGGTTTAATTGTCAATCACTGAGCCATATAGGTGGAGAGTGTTCAGGTTTCCCAACTGCGTAAAGGTCCCAGAGGGCACATTTGACCATTTTCCCCAGCTGTGAGAGAAAACACCGTACACCCCCGCCCCCCGGATATTAAGGAAACTTTCACTCTCCTTGATGCACTATCCCGTGTGTTTTTCAAGTCCAAACATTTAAACCCGCAATAAACCATTTATTTATTATTTATTTAGCCATTCTCTATTATTATATTATGTTAATCAGTGTTTATAAATGTTTTTTTTTTCAGAACACCTGCAGAAATATGCATATGTTAGGTTGTACTTCAGTTTTGAATTACAAAATGTTACATTTGAATGTTTGTTCCCACAAGGACCACTCTATTGATCACACAGGTGAAGCTTTAGTAAATAGTTTTGTTTACAGAGTTTATCCCATGTTCAGAACATCAATAAACAATCTATTGGGAAAAAAAGTTTCTGATGAAGGTTTAGAAGGTTGTGTAATGAAAAAGCACCAGTGATGTCAGGCTTTCTCTTTTGAATGGGCCTGCTGAGACTGTTCCCTCAGGGTAAAACGGAAAAGAGTGAATGGTGGTGTGAGTATTGACTGACAGGAAGCTGACTGATGATGATTGATAGCTGAGTCCATTTTCGCGTGGGAAAAAGGAAAAGTAATGCGCTCTGCTGAACATCTTCACTCTTTCTGATCATATCTGATCTAGCGGTGTTTTTGCATGATACATTTTTCCATCTTTTACATGTATGAATTTTAATTAATTCCCTCTCCTGGGTAAAGTCTACAACAATTATCTTTATCTTTTGTGTTTTATGGCTGTTCACATTCGTAGCAAACCTCTGAAAGAGGACTAATATACAGTATGTGTTTTTCTCATGACTTTAGTGGTTGAGTCCAGTAGTGCAGTGTGCATGGGTGCAGCTCTCATGTTCTGTTTGACAGGTGTTTACCGACTCCAGACCTGGTTTCCAGGCTTCACCTGAGGTAAAGGAAAGATGGAGCAGATTGTAGGTGAGAAAAGTGTCAGAATTAGTCGTTAAAATGTCAGTCCACTGCCAGGAAACTGCATCATCTGATTTACTGCCAGAATGCTTTTTAGAATTCATGCACAGTGTTTTTAATGGAGCAAAGCAAGCTTTGAATAATTCTTATGTACAGTGTTTGTAAGGTTGTGGCAACCTCAGGGAATTGTAAAATAGTTTTTTTAATGCCTAGAAAAGTCATGGAAATTTCTGTAGTGAATATACAGTCTGCTTATTTTTTTCTATTAAGGCTCTGCTCTAAAATATTTCATTGACTAAATTTTGAGATTGTATGAAGATTTGTTATGATTTACGTTTTTTTGTAGTCAATACTTTAATCTATCAAATTTGTTCCAAGCTGATCTGATTGATTCATTAGCAAACCAGTCTAAATCATAATGAAAATTCTTATTCAGTAATCACAAATTGACTGGAAAGATCCTGGAAAAGTCCTGGATTATTAATATGCACTACTGTTCAAAAGTTTAGGGTTAGTATTTTTATTTATTTATTTTAATGAAGGATGCGTAAAGTTTATCAAAAGTGACAGAAAAGACTTTTATGATGTTACAAAAGTTCATATTTCAAATAAATGCTCTTGGTTTTTTAAAATTAAAAATTCCTGACAAATATTTAAAAAAATTTAATATTAAAAGAGAAAATTGTTATTTTTTCTATATTTTCAATCAAATAAAGACAGGCATTGTTAGCATAAGAGATTTAAAAAATCCCAAACGTTTGGACGTTAATATATTTCTCCAAGTGCTGTAATGAATCTATCAAATGTTTTGTGTACTTGCTGGTGAATTGGACTGAATCACAATTTGTTATTCCATAGTCAAAAATGACTAAAGATCCTGGAAAAGTCCCGGAAAATTCTATGGTCAATATACAGTTTTCTGTTAGCGCCTATAATGAATCTGACAAATGGGCTCAAACTGAATCAGAAAAATAAGGTTTTCTCAAATGACTGGAAAGATGGAAATTCATTGGTCAAAAAGTGTGGGAACCCTGTAGAGAAGTTTTAATACTTATTGCAAGATTTTAGGATGTCTGAGATTGTTTCATAAGTAACACACATCTACATGACCTTGCAGGGAAGACAAGACTTCACATTTAAAATCTAATGTCAGGTAGAAATTGTAGCCTGTTTTAAAGATGATTTAACATAACTTAAGCTCTGTCAGGCCTTGTCATTTCTTACACTACTGTCAGCACATCTGTAGCTGTTTTCAGATGCCTTGTTTTGGAGCTTTTGTGTTTTGCTGAAAACGTAGGTCTCTGGTTACGCTGAAGGCAGAGGTTTGGGAGGTATGTAAAGGGATCTCCCCAGTCAAACATCGTTGTGTGTTCAGCTCTCTCTGGGAAGTGTGTTTTCAGAGCCTGCAGCTGGTTAGATCTACGTTGGGTCATGAGGGTGGGGAAAGGAGAGAAGAACTGATTGACATCTCAGAGTGGCAGCTTTTTGTAAAAAAACAACCTGTTAACTGGGCTGAGTGTGGACAGACACACTTTGTTCTGGCGCTGGGGCCTATCCAAGCCAAACAGGTCCTCGCACCTGAATTTAATCCCGTGGTTTGTGTGAGCCCATATGTTTTTGTGCATACGTGTGTGCATGACTTGGGTTGGAGACCTCGCCGTGGCTCTGCTGGGCTTGGTGAGGCAATGTAATTGCATATTTGTGTTACCACTGGCCCATCCTCTGCTCTATACTTGGTATATCAGGGTCCGGGATATGTGTCTGTTCAAACAGAGGGCAGGTTTAAAAACTATGTGAACTCCCACCACATTTCTTCACCTATTCCCCAATGATTTAATTGAGTTTTGGTTGTTTTGTCTTCAGGGTTGCCACACCACTAAGCCATGTCAGAGCTCAGCTGTCAGCCGCTCTTCCTACTGTGAGCGAGGACCAGAGAGTGCGGCTCATGTGCGTTTGAAGACAGATGGAAAGCTTAATATCGGCTTTAGGCAAGCATGGTCTTTCTCAGGCCCTGCTGGAGATGTTGGTTTGATTTTTAACGTATGCTCTACCAGATGCAGCTCAGTTTTATACTCGCTAATTGAAATGGTTATGTAGTCTTAGATATATCCAGTAGGATTGACAGGAGATTGGAGAGATGAAGTGGGTGAAATGCCGAAGCCTTTTTCAACAGCTACTACTGGAAACAGTCAAAGTGTCTAGGTTGATATTTCAAATATAACCACAACAATTTCAGCCCATGTTTACTTTCTTGTTCAGCTTTGTTCAATTTGTCCAAAGTGATTGATGTGTTTTTAAAGCCTTAAAGGGATAGTTCATGCAAAAATTTAAATTCTTATATTAGTTGCTGACCCTCATGTCATTCCAAACTTGTGTGTCTTACTTTCTTCTGCAGAACACAAAAGGTGTTTTGAAGAATGTTGGTAACCAAACTGTTTTGATGACCATTGACTTCCACTTTATGGACAAAAAAAAAAAGCACACACATTTCTGAAAATATCTTTTATGTTCCACAGAAGAAAGTCATACTGGTTTGGAATGACATGAGGGTGGATAAATGATGACAGAATTTTCATTTTTGGATGAACTATCATTTTAATTCACTCTACTGACCCTGCATTGCTAGACGACCTGACAGATAATTGTCCGTTCTCTTGTTCCATTATATGCCATTCATTTGACTTTTTCTTGCAGTATGTGAGCGCTAATATCGCAGTGGTGGCGTCCCACCTCGTAAAGTAGTGTAGCTTCCTGGAACAGCCTTTAAAAATAGATCTGGTGGGGTCGTGATGATTGATGGCTTTCTAATGAGTGTGCATTCCATCAGCAGAGCTCCAAACTGTCCGCAGGCGACACTTTTTGGGTGTCTTCCTCTATCAGCCTGCTCAAGGACTGTGAGAATTTTTGCTCCATCCACGCTCAAGGCAGTTTATACAGTCGACCGGCTGCCAAGTACTCAAAAGCTAACCTTAGGGTTTGGGAGCAGCTACATGGGAACCTGTCCGCACACTTCTCAGGTTGCATCCGGCTATTATGTGGCAACAGGTTTTTGTATGTTAAAAATAAGGAGTTGTTTGTTGTGAGAAGTACCTCGAGTCTGCACTGTTTTATTGATTATTAGCAAGCTGTCAGTGATTGTAGTATAATAATCTGGTTTTGTACAGTGGTGATGTGATAAGTCTGATGAGTGACTGTTTTGAAATCACAATAAGCATCATATGGGAAAATGCCATAAACGGTTGTATGTCTGAGTATTTTTTTCAGAGTAAACGAGGTTCATTAGGAATGATTGGGCTGCCTTTGAATATCTCAGCTTCTGCCTTCAGGCTCTAATGTGTATTGTTTAGTTTTCATGTTTCATTTCAACACGTGTTCCAGTAGTGTACATATATTTCTCACCTCTCTAAGGTTACAAAGGAAACTTGTGAAAAATGTTTGACAGAATATTGCAGCCAGTGGTGTTCTCCCACATGAAGGCTTTTTTTTGTGCAATAAATATTTTTGGCCGTCTAATATTACAGTTGTTTTTCCAGCATTTGTGTATCACCGACTAGATTTAGGAGGTGATACTAAAATAATATTCATTCTTTTTTGACTATTGGCCTGTTGCAATGAACCGCATTAACCACTAGAGGCAATATTACAAAAAAGTGCAGGACTTCTGAAAGCCTCAAGACAGATCCTTCAATTTTCACACTCACACTTATTCCCAGGGGATGTCTAGTGCTGAGATCTCAATGCCGCTACTGTTTTTTTAAAAAACATTACTAATTATGTTAACTGAAACTTTAATCAAGTGCACAAGCTGGTGCAGAAAAGTGTGATTCTCTACCAGTCACCCCAACACTGCACGTTTTGCATGTCTCCTTAATCAAACACACCTGATTCAGACCAGCAGCTCATTAGTAGAGACTTCAAGACCTGAAATTGGTTTGTCATAGAAAGGAAACATGCAAAATGTGCAGTGTTGGGGTGCCTCCAGGACCAGGGTTGGGAACCACTGGTCTAATCCATGTCTATTTATCTTCATTCAGTTGTATCTAATAGGATACTATTCCATCACTCTGTTTGTCAACAAAGAAATGAGCACCTCAACTCCATTGCACTGCAAGAAAACATGGTTCCTTGAAGTCATGCTTTTATATGAAGTACCCTATTCCAATCCAAAATATTTTCTTTTATTTTTTTCCTGTTTATTAATATTTAGTTTCAACCCGTGCACAAAATTCTTTCAGCCATCAAAGAAAAGAGAAGTCTGCTTATCCCATAACATCTCTTATCACACCTCTTCTTGGAGTGCTTTGGTGCCTGCTTTCGACAGACATGTGTTTTGTGGACAAACAGGCAGATCTGCTAATGAGTTTGCAATATTCAAATTTCTTTTAAGACCGCTTTGACGTTCTCTGAGTTTTGATGGACACATTTTCACAGTCCAAATGTACTGCATTTTATTACATTGGAAAGCAGTTCTTTAGCTAGCACATTGCGTCGCTCTGTGTTTAATGTAAAACATGATTGCCATGGAAGGATATTAACAGTCAGTCTTTAATGACTGAATATCCACCATATATGTATCCTCGAAACATGTGCTTAGTTATAGAATAAGGTTTTCTACACTATTTCATGTTTTTTTCTTTTTTCTTCATTACCAGCTAAACTGGCCTCTTGATGAAGCAAGTTCATTTGTAATATGTCCCAGAATGATTGAAACAATATAAGATATTAGGATAAAGTATCCCGATCCACACCATCTCAGACCCACTTCTTACTTTTTCCCATTGGTTGTGTAATTTCAAACACTAACACTCTCTGAAAGCAATCCACTATGTCTAAATATGAGGGAAATATATCGTCTATGTCTTTGTTTATTATTTCTGCCTGTGTGTATTCGTATGTGCACAAGGGAGGTTGAATGTGTATTTTGAGTTAGTTATAAGAGACCTGTGGGCTTCTCAGTCTGTTTAATATACTGAATTTGTATTCACACAAACACAATGACACACTAGTTCACACAAATACAACTTGAAAGCATTAGATCTTACTTACACTGTAAATTTACACACAGAAAAGTACACAGAATGGGCAATACATGTCGTACACTCCCAAACCACCATAAACTGTCTTTTGCTGTTCTTTTAAATGTTGGGGTTTCCCCTAATTAAAAATAAAATTAGAGAAAAGTATTTTGACCTCTTAAAGTTTCTCATCATCCTTTAACAACCATAAACGGGTGGGTGTTTCAAAAGTCACTTGCTCAACATTTCATCAAAAGAGCTTTGAATCTATTTAGGTTGTAGATGGAATTGGAGTCAATGAGTTTTTTGAGTAGTTTAACTACATTTGTTTTTTCATTGTGTTGAACTCCCATATGTCCATGGCTAGAAATTTTAAAGAGGCATAGATGTACAGTATAAAGTTTAGATTTTGGTTACTTTATATTAGGTGTCTTTAACCGCTATGTACTTGCATCAGTCAGTCAGTCTGTCAGTCAATCAATCAATAATTGTTAGGTGCAATGTACCTATTTTTAATGTTAAATGGCAAAACACTGCTATTGAGGTGGGATACGGTTAAGGTTAGGGATAGGTTTTGTTGGTTTGGTGAGGTTTAGGGTGGGTTAAGGTGTAGGGGTAGGGTTGGCAGTGTAATTGCAGATGAAACTACAGAAATTAATTATAGCTGTACATACAGAAAGGTATTTTTACAATGTAGAAATATGTAGAAGTACAATGTTAAAATGTGTATGTACACAATAAGTGCATTGCATTCAAATGTAAGTCCATAGGACTTAACGACACTTAAAGTGGCCGTTTTTTTAACCTATATATCCTGTTTCATATGGATTTACTAGACAGATTAGTCCTCTTAAAGTGGCCCTATTATGGATTTTTAAAAATTACCTTTCATGCAGTGTGTAACACAGCTCTAAGTGAATGTCAACATCCTGGCATGTTTTAAATCTGAAAGTGCACCGTGTATAAAGTTATTGTCTCTCAAAAGAAAGAGTCGACTCTGAATAATTGAAACGAGTCGTTTTTAAAACGAATCCCAAGCCGTTTCATGTTGACGTCAACATGAAACAATAGCATATTGCCCGCTCACTTGTTGTTTTTTTTGCGTTGGTCTGAATGAAAATGCAAATTCATTCTTTGCCACTAGGTGCCTCTTTTGGAGCGGTAAAAATAGCTGTTTCCCCGGTAATGCTGTACACAAAGCACTGAAAGCAGCACTGTGCTCACAAACGCTGCTTTATCAGGCATTACAGGCACGATGAAATGAACATGAGATCAATCGGACCAAACACAGCAGATTAGCGTCAAGCAAAGGAGGGGTTTGGAAAAATGAATCGTTAAACGAATCGTTTAGGAGTCGCTGAGCAAATAGGTAAAAATAAATGCATATTATAAGACAATGAAAGTGTTTTTTGACCTTGCATGCATGTCAACCTGTTGTTGGGGACTCCCAAAACCAAAATATGAGCCTTTCATTACCCATAATAAGGGCACTTTAAAGTCAGCATGAAATGAAAGTTCATCTGTTTTCTAAATGCATGTTATTGATCTTATTGTGAATGAATTATTTATGCATATGTATCTTTTTTATTTTATTTTTATGTTTGTTCAGACTTCTGTCTGGGGACATATGCCAGACTTCTGCACTTAAAACATCCAGTCAACAATCTCCAATCATTGCCCTACATGTTTTTTGTTTTTGATAATACATTTCACTCTGATGTACTTCATGATATGAGAGAAAAGACCTGTTGCTACTTCCGTTTCATCGCAACTTTAAATTTGAATGTTGTCCATGGTGGACTGTAACTATTACATGAAAATTAAAATCTTGTAAAAGTAGAGAAGTTGTTCATTGTAATGAGTTTTCCCAAATGAAGAATTGCACATTCTTCTTAGCAGGTCTCAAGCACGGGTCTAACTTCTTCCATATGGATACTGGTCCCAATGCAAGACAGACAAAGGCTTGTCAGAATTCCCTGCTTGCTCCTAATTTTGGTCAGTTTTGAATTTGGCCTTGCGGTTTTCTTTGCTTTGAATTCCTTCTCCATTTTAGAAAACCGCCTCCAAAGTGTGAAAAGTTCGGCTGGATTAACTTTATCAATTCCCTGCACTTAATGGAAAACTCCTGTGAGAGGACTTTGAAGTGTCACAGATGCTTTCCAATGAAAACAGCCTCAGACCTTCTCTCTGTGTCTCTTGAGGCAAAGCAATCCACTGGCTGCCTTTTTATTCTGCCGTCTCTTTTTTCCCCCTCAGACCAGCATGAACACCACAAAGTATTTAGGGTTACCGTTTGATTGCCAATGACACAACATTGGCCTTGCAAAGTGGCTTGTTTTTGGAAAGTGACTGAGACAGCACGATTTGTTGCTGAGATATCGCAAGTTCTTGACATTTCAAAAGACACGGAGTAGAACTTTTACTGTTTTAATTATTTCCATAGCGATTTAGTGAACTTTTAATGTACGTCAAAATTGTGATTGAATCAAGTCAACATACTAGAAAAACATCTTCAAGGTGTTTGATTTCATTTTCAGAGGCCAGGTCAAAAACAGAGCCCTTCCTTCTCCTTTCTTACACAAACACACGTTCTAAGACTGTGGTCACTGTTTCCAGCACGACGTGTCACAGAGTTTGCTGAGGGCAGCGCTGGATGGGGTGGTGCAGGAGTGTGTGAGCTTCGTGGGAGTGGACATCAACATCTGTTCAGAGACGCTGATGAGGTAGAGGCCAAATACTTTCCAGCAGAAGTCACAACATGGCAACTTCTCACTCGCCTCCCCGTTATTGCTTAGCACTCTGTTTAGTCTGACACCCTACATGCTGCGCACACACGCACTCAAGAGACGCACGCACCGTAACGTCTTTTCACATCCCCACTACACACAAACATTGTGATCTACATACACAAACATTGCTGCTCGCTAACATATACACAAATTTAGATATATAGCCTCGAATATTAGTCACATAAACTTACAGAAACACTGAAATGTACACATTCATTACATCCACTTGCTCTGCCTAATACCTTGTAGGATTTTGTGAGTAATTGCAAATTGTTTGCACTACGGAAAACAGTGACGTGCAATAATATATTTCCGCAATACAATCAGGATCATGCCGCTAGATGTGCCTTCGAAAGGTTAGCTTTCATTTACACAGCTTATTCTTTAAAAAAAAATCCTTCGCTTAACACTAGGAGTTAGTATAAGTGAGTTTAAAACATATTTTGATGAAGCACATACACTTCCATATTTCATCAATGCATTCATTCAGGTACATGTAAGCATTAGACTGAAATGCATGCATTTCACAAAGATCAGATTTCTATATTTAACTTTTAATTATGCTTTTAACTTATGGTGTACTTAGACACCTATACATCACTATTCAGAGCTGGAAAGCTGTGTGATCCCATTAAGAGGCAGGGTTAAATGCTCGTGAGGTAGGGATCAGGTCATCTGTTTACCTGACTTTAAATGAGCTCTCAGTACCAGAGCTCCAGACGACGTGTTTGTGGCTCCAGCATTATTCGCCCCTTATTTATAAGTGATGACATACAATGTTTACATAGCTGCTTTTAGGGGAGCTGCCACTTCGAATTGCCCATACAGTCTCACAAAAAATAAAAAATAAAATCTCAATGCCTTTCTGTTTTGTATGGAAAGGTCAAAAAGATTATAAGATCTTAAGCAGCCATTTGGTAATTCTGCTGGAAAAAGTTCTCAATATTTTACTAATATCTGACTTCTTGTTTGTGAACATGTAGGGATTACATAAATATGAAAAGGAATTTCCATGGTCTTGGGTGGACTTCTGTGAAGCTCTTTATTCAGGATGTGTGGTTAATGCTGGGTATTGACATATAAAGCAATGACTAATTCCAAAAACAAACAGGAATTGAACCTGCTGGTCAAGCGGGAAAATGTGAGAGATTAAGTTTAGGTTTTTTGGACCGAATAACTTATATCTGACTCAAGAATCACTTACATCACTTAAATATTGTGACCTAAGAAGTTTCATTGCATAAAGCATAAAAGGTGTCTTTAAGGACGTTTCTGAACTTCAGAGAAAAATAGCAATACTTGCTAGCCTAGCCCATTAGTGAAAAAATGTAGAAAACATAAAAACATTTTTTAATCCTATTTGTTTTGAATGTTGAGGTAAGATTTTCCTTTTTTTTTTTTTAAGTTATGTGTTTTGTTTTATCAGGCACATAGCAGGTCTGAACGCAGGGCGAGCACGCAGTATAATGGAGTGGAAAGAAAAGAATGGGCCTTTTCTCAACAGAGAACAGCTGAAACTGGTCAAAGGCCTCGGTCCTAAGAGCTTTCAACAGTGTGCCGGCTTCATCAGGATCAACCCTGAGACAGTACGCAGGTACACGGCCGATTCATACCACTTCTACAGTTACATGTTTTTGCACCAAGCTGCCTTTATACCATGTAGTGGTGAGTGGGATAAGATGTGTCGCCCCCTTAATCTGAAATAAAAAATGTTTTGTCACATTACCATATATTTTTAAAATGCCAGTGTGCAAAATTATATAAATTATTTCTCTAAAATTAGCCATGAGTTGTTAAATTAAACATTTTTCATATGTGTTTGAGGTAAGATTTTCCTTTTTTTTTTTTTAAGTTATGTGTTTTGTTTTATCAGGCACATAGCAGGTCTGAACGCAGGGCGAGCACGCAGTATAATGGAGTGGAAAGAAAAGAATGGGCCTTTTCTCAACAGAGAACAGCTGAAACTGGTCAAAGGCCTCGGTCCTAAGAGCTTTCAACAGTGTGCCGGCTTCATCAGGATCAACCCTGAGACAGTACGCAGGTACACGGCCGATTCATACCACTTCTACAGTTACATGTTTTTGCACCAAGCTGCCTTTATACCATGTAGTGGTGAGTGGGATAAGATGTGTCGCCCCCTTAATCTGAAATAAAAAATGTTTTGTCACATTACCATATATTTTTTAAATGCCAGTGTGCAAAATTATATAAATTATTTCTCTAAAATTAGCCATGAGTTGTTAAATTAAACATTTTTCATATGTGCTTTGGTTAAGATGTGCCAGTGGCTTAACCAATAGTAATGGTGAGTTTTGCCTACAAATGCCAAAAATACTATTACAATTGTTAATTCATTTTAAAGCTGCAGTCTGTAACTTTTTTTGGTTAAAAATAATCCGAAATCAATATTTGAGCAAGTACATAACCAGCCAGTGTTCAAAACTATCGCCTTACTTTAGCCCGATTCACAACGGTTAGCTTATAATAATGTTTTCTAATTTGAGTGGTATGGGTAGGTTTTTGTGGGAAGTTCGAGCATGCCGCTGCGTCATTACATCACGTCTGTAAACATAAAGAAGTTGTCCTGGCTACTAGGCTATCGCATGTGAGGATCTTGCAGGTGGCCGATCGTTTATAGCCTTTTCTCACAGCAGCCAGAATAATTAAATGTATCATTTTGATGGCGGATTGTAATCCATAAAGGATTATGAGTTTATGAAACACATGTGAATGAAATGAAATTATATTCCAGTTATAAATGGGTTTCTGATTACAGATAGCCTGGGATTACAAAGATTTGTATTTGAAAGAAAACCAGTTCGAAGGGAGCATAATTTGCTTTTTGGGTTAAAATAATTTCTTAATAGGAAATTCGAAGAGTATGATAATTAGATTAGACTGTAGAAATTGAGATCTACACACTAATACACACTATACTCAGTCACCAATGCTGATGTTGTTAACATTAATCATTTGAGAATAAAGTATAACAATAATAATAATTTGAACGGTTTAATGTGATGTGAGCTAACCGATCTTTAGATTTAATCACCATTGGTAGCGAGATTTATGGCAATGCTTTTTTCCTCAGTTGGTCAGAACAAACGTGGCAGACTTGTTACTTACTTGTTCAGATGGCAATATATACGGTGAAAATTCTTATTTGGCTCATATTCCAAGACGTAGGCTAGAATCTGTGATTGCGAAGTACAGTAAATATCCACACCGGTGCGGTGACTGACTGCCACACATACGCTTCAGAACATTCGATTCATCCGTGCTGGAGCCATGCAGACTCACAACACAGGCAAGCTAGATAATTCCGCAATGCTGCAATTCCAGGATTTCAAACAGAGATGGCGAAAAAGAGGCAAAATTTACAGACTGCAGCTTTAATTAATTAATTCATTTAATTAATATTATTAATAATTATTAGTACTTTTAATATCACAAGTGACTTAAATTGACTTTTGCATAAAATTTTTCTGAATATTAAACCTTTTGGCTGACTGATGAAAATGTAATTGCTGTGCAGAAAATAAGAATTTGGAAAGGGATTGTTTTTATTTTACTCATGTACTTATCATTTATATTCTTATTTTTGGGGCAACTTAAGGCAAGGTGTGTCACTTGACCATTTTTTACTTTTTAGTTTTATAGTTATATGTTATAGACGCTTTATTCTAATTTCAGTTGATAATCTCATAATCTCATCCATATGTATTATAATGCATCATGATATCATCAGAATTGAAAGATTTGATTTCTTCTTCTAGAAGGCAACTAAAAAGTGGCACAGCTTACCACAATGTCTAAAAAATGAAAAAGAAATATTTAAGATATACACAATACAATTTGTAGGCCACTAATCACATGTAAAAGCAAATTTATAAATCAGACATTTTACTCTCAATGTTTTTTGTAATTGTGCTTCAAGTAGTATTGACTCTGGAGGGAACGAAGGCCTCAAGGTTCCTCTGAAACAGACAGCTGAGAAGAAAAAAGTTAAGGGCTCTGGGAGCGCCTCTAACCAGTTTAACCCACTGGACCAAACCTGCATCCACCCTGAATCCTACAGCATCGCCTTGAGGTGAGAACAGAGCGTGGCACTGAACTATAACATTACTGCACTACTGCATATGATCATTGGATCTGCTTAAGGATTGATCCAAGTGGTAACAAGTGTTTACCTCAAGTAGGAGCATCTGGTCCCGTGTTGCTCAGTGTGAGAGTTGTGCAAGCTGTTGCCACTCATATGAAAAGCACATTCAGCGTGTGCTCAGCACTCTCTGGCAGTGAATGACGCTCTCCCCACAGCTGTGCTGCTCAAGTCTGTTTAGACTACTCCAATCTGACACTTGTGCCTGTTGCTTCCAGAAGATGTGCACACGGATGCCCTGTGGTTTGGATGTGCTTGCGTGCATGACAGCTGCAAGTTAAATCAAAATCAGTGTGTGCATGTGAAAGAGGTTTTTGAAAATTGAATATGAACCGTGGGCAAGGCATCCAAATGCTGTGGAATTTGGAGGATTTATTGGTGAATGGCAACTATAATTTAGGAACAAGACATTCACTGCCTATTACTCACTTTTTTCATTTCCTTCATGGCTGATGTCGTACTTTGGCTTCAGTTGTAGCATAGTGTGTGTACTCAAAAAAAGTAAAACAAAGAAAGTTATGACTTAAATTAAGAGGAAATTGAAGATTCTATACTATTTGTAGGCCACTAATCGCATGTAAATGCAAATTTATATTGATATTATTGTATTGATATTATTATTCTAATTATAATGTCAATTATATTATATACAATTGATATTATAATTATCTTTATACAATATAATTTATAATAAATGTGTGTATAAAATTGGATTAGTAGTATTATATAGTATTATGTATAATATTCTATTTGTATTTTATTTGTAATTTAATACACATTTTCATTACAAAATTGTATATTTCATATACATTTTATAAAATTGTATATTTTTATTAAATCAATAGAATTAATATTTAGAATTATTAATATATTATTTAAATAGAATTATATATAGTTAGTATTTTACAAATTATATTGCATAATAATAAATTGAATATTTAACAAAATGTAAAAATTAATATTGATTAAATAGATTTAAAATTGAACACCTTCACTGGTGGTCTGAGACTTGTGGACACCTCTGTATATGCATGTGTGAATCATATGCTTTTCCATCCACTCCTTCTTTGCCTTATCTGTCATCAGAGGTCTAATAAAGCCACTTAGGGGCATGGAGTGGGGGAATATTCACCCTGTTATATCCTCCCTCTTCTCCTCCCTATCTGTTTGTTTTCATTTCTCTCTGTTAGGCTTCATTTCCAACTAAACCAGGCAGAAAAGCCTCCCTTGTAGTCCCCTGTATTATCACCATTCTCTATCGTTACCAAATGCTGTGCTAATGGATGTTGCTCCACTCCAATTGCCATCATGAGCCCAGGCATATTTTTCTTGGAGTAACAGGATTTGATTAAACATGGCCACCTGCAGTGCTGAGTTGGTAATGTAGCATCCAGCTAATGTAGAGGACTTTAACAAGGGTTTTAGGGGGCTTGGGAGGAATTCTGGGTATTGCTAATAAATTCGATCAAATATGTTGCGATCTTCAGCCAGGGCTGGAATCATAAGGCTAATGATGCGAGCAGGCCATCTGTATTCTGTTCTTGTGCCAACTCTGGCGCTCCAGAGGGACAGCTGGAGGGAAGCACAGTGTCCCTGACCAACATCACGGAAATCTGTGCAGGACCAGTGGAGAATGATGGGTAGTTGCCGTTGGGCAATATGAGTGCTTGAGTAATTTGTTGAAACTGGTAGACACACAGGTATATGTGTGAAAGTAATTTACAAGCAGGTGTTGTCAGGACACATGCTTGTGTCTGACTTTTCAGTTAATTTTCCACTGGAAATTTGGTTCTGTTTTTTTGTATAATTTTTAACATTCACCATATGGTGATTAATGTGGAATAGGATTTTTGGTGATTTGTTTGCAGTAGATGTGTCACTTGAGAGACAAGCTGGAATTCATCTGCAGTGTGTGCATGCGTTTCTGTTACTCTTTGCATTTTCATCACCTCATAACTCAAAGGCCCAACAGAGCCTATGATTTTTTTGTTTCACTAGATCTAGTTCTGCTCTAGAACTGTTAGATGTTTCAAAGTGAGCAAGAAAGGCTGCTTTTGGCATTGCACTTCTGTACTTGCACTTCATAGTATTGAAAATGTATGGGGTTTGGTTTGTTCTTAGCAGGTTTAACTCTAAGATTATTTTGATGCATAACTCATCCCATAGTGTTTTTGTTAAGGTATGATAACTATTTCACATTGTAGCTGTTTTTCGTGTATTTTTGATCAAATAAAATAAATGCAATATTGTTGAGCATAAGAGATTTCTTATAAAAAATTAAAAAAAAAAAAAACCTTTGATATTTCTTACCATTAGTGCTGTTGTTGCTGTGGAGGCTGCTGAATATGCAGTGTCACTTGAATGACTCGGTTCTGCAGTTCTTTCATCAAATCTTTTACTTGAGAGACAAGCTGGAATTCATCTGCAGTGTGTGCATGCGTTTCTGTTACTCTTTGCATTTTCATCACCTCATAACTCAAAGGCCCAACAGAGCCTATGATTTTTTGTTTCACTAGATCTAGTTCTGCTCTAGAACTGTTAGATGTTTCAAAGTGAGCAAGAAAGGCTGCTTTTGGCATTGCACTTCTGTACTTGCACTTCATAGTATTGAAAATGTATGGGTTTTGGTTTGTTCTTAGCAGGTTTAACTCTAAGAAATTATTTTGATGCATAACTCATCCCATAGTGTTTTTGTTAAGGTATGATAACTTGAATTGTGCAGGTTGTTGAGGAGAGGTATGTTGTTCACCTGGTGGACTATAAAACGTCACCTATCACCAGCCGTATTTAGAACATATTTTTGGGGGGTTGGATTAAATTCTTTTGAATTAAAGAAACACCTAGCAACTTGCTAACAGCCACCCAGAACACCCTAGCAACAACCTAGAGCACCCTAACAACCACATAGCAAAGCACATAGCTTTGGAGACCACTACACCTTATCATTGGGTCTCATTTCTTAATAATTGTGTGGATTATTCGGAATCTGGAGGTTATCCATTTGCATAAAACATGCTCAAATTGTCTCCGTATTCTTCACAACTTCCCTTTTATCACTCTCAGCAAACATATGCAATCTGAAGATGCAATCTCTCATTAACCAGCTATACATGCCTTTATTTGCATTTTTATGCAGAGGCAGCCATAACACACTTGTTCTTACACTTTTACTGTATATGATGAAAAGTATTGTATAAAGAGAAGTATCTATATATATAAAATGTAATCTAAATGCTTTTATAAGGCCACCCAGAGTATGTGATTTTTCTATACATGGGATTTCAGTTGTTCCTACGTTTTTTGGTAAATTTGAAATATATTTCACCCATTGTTTTTTTTAGACAGGAAAGGCATCATTTTCGGCTGCTTTTGGCATTGCACTTCTGTACTTGCACTTCATAGTATTGAAAATGTATGGGGTTTGGTTTGTTCTTAGCAGGTTTAACTCTAAGATTATTTTGATGCATAACTCATCCCATAGTGTTTTTGTTAAGGTATGATAACTTGAATTGTGCAGGTTGTTGAGGAGAGGTATGTTGTTCACCTGGTGGACTATAAAACGTCACCTATCACCAGCCGTATTTAGAACATATTTTTGGGGGGTTGGATTAAATTCTTTTGAATTAAAGAAACACCTAGCAACTTGCTAACAGCCACCCAGAACACCCTAGCAACAACCTAGATCACCCTAACAACCACATAGCAAAGCACATAGCTTTGGAGACCACTACACCTTATCATTGGGTCTCATTTCTTAATAATTGTGTGGATTATTCGGAATCTGGAGGTTATTCATTTGCATAAAACATGCTCAAATTGTCTCCGTATTCTTCACAACTTCCCTTTTATCACTCTCAGCAAACATATGCAATCTGAAGATGCAATCTCTCATTAACCAGCTATACATGCCTTTATTTGCATTTTATGCAGAGGCAGCCATAACACACTTGTTCTTACACTTTTACTGTATATGATGAAAAGTATTGTATAAAGAGAAGTATCTATATATATAAAATGTAATCTAAATGCTTTTATAAGGCCACCCAGAGTATGTGATTTTTCTGTACATGGGATTTCAGTTGTTCCTACGTTTTTTGGTAAATTTGAAATATATTTCACCCATTGTTTTTTTTAGACAGGAAAGGCATCATTTTACCAACGTTTACCATCTAACCTGACAGAACTGGAGAGGATCTGCAAGGAGGGATGGCAGAGGATCCCCAAATCCAGGTGTGAAGAACTTGTTGCATCTTTCCCAAAAAGACTCATGGCTGTATTCGATCAAAAGGGTGCTTCTACTAAATACTGAGCAAAGGGTCTGAATACTTAGGACCATGTGTTATTTCAGTTTTTCTTTTTTAATAAATCTGCAAAAATGTCAACAATTCTGTGTTTTTCTGTCAATATGGGGTGCTGTGTGTACATTAATGAGGAAAAAAAATTAACTTAAATGATTTTAGCAAATGGCTGCAATATAACAAAGAGTGACAAATTTAAGGGGGTCTGAATACTTTCCGTACCCACTGTATATATAGGGTTCCAAAACCAATGTTTTGTTTTTCTTTTATGCTTAATAGTAAAGCACTAATATAAAGCTGTTCTTTTTGGAGGCATCTGGAGAATCTGGAAGTGTCACCACTGGGCGTTTATTTATTTATTTATTTTTAATCCATTTCAGTGCAACTATAAAATCTAATAATTATTTGCCTAATGATTGCCACCCATACACACAGTATGCTGTATATTTACATATTGTGGTAATTTTTCGATTTGCAGTATATGGTCCTAACAGACCTACTATGCAGCACAGTATGAAGCTGAAGGTTAACCAGTGTCTCAGTCTTACAGTTCATGATCACATCATGAATTAATATGCTCATCCTGAGCCAGAGCTTATGGGCTGTGCCAAGTAATAGGCCATGTGTAGATCTTTTTAGCTGGCTGTGTTTGGTCTGTGTTCCTGCTTCACTGCTCAAGCCTCAGCACTAACCTTTTCCTTTTATGTATGGTGCTCACAAGGCGGTTAGATTTATAGAGGGAGACAGAGTCTTCATCTCTGGGACTCTAGAAATCAAGATTTAGGGCATAATTAGTCTCACCTCCCCTCCCCTATCTACCTCCTCTCCCAGTCTTTGCTCCACTCCGTGTATCGGCCTTCAGGCTCCTCGCTAGTGTCGGGGGAGTTCCTCCACATGCACTGGGCTCTGAGAAGGGCTATTAAAAAGCCATTCTTTAAGACACCACCTCCCATGGACCTCAACACACCTCACTGCCTTAACACAGCATCTCAATCAAGTGTGTGTGTGTGTGTGTGTGTGTGTGTATGTGGAGTGTTTCTGAATACGAAATAAAGTTTGCAGAAGGTGTTATACGAAATCTCCTTAAAAACTGATAAAATGCACTTAAATTTGTTTCTCCACTTGTCAAGAAAGTAATTTTCTCTTCTTGCTCTCTTCATTCAGGTTTTTGTCTCAAATAGGTGGTAATTTGGATCAGATGGGCAGTGCTGTGCTCAGGCAGAGTATTGAGAGCAGTGTTAAGAGCAGAGGTCTGGATGTCTTGGCCAAATCTCTGGACACCACACCTGAGACTCTTCAGCTCATTGTGGATGGACTCACTCAGCCACCTGGCTTTGATATTCGTCAGGGTAAGAATCTATGATCTATGATGTGCCCTCTCTTTTTCCTCTACATACAGGACAGAATAATATTTGTATCTGAAGATAATTGCAGGACTCAAAAATAAAGATTACCCACTGGCCCGGGACAGTTAATATACAGTAACTCTTGCACTTTTTGTTGCCACAATCACATTTGTTAATTTTGTACATTAATTTTCTTGAAAACTGCTGATTTGTCACCAGGATAATGTTATCTATCTGACTAACATAGATGAGGTTTTATTGAAATTGTGAAAATGGCTTATGATAGTCTTTAGTAAGATTGCTTAACAATAGAGACAGAGTATGATGAAAATTACAGGCCTCTCTCATCTTTTTAAGTGGGAGAACTTGCACAATTGGTGGCTGACTAAATACTTTTTTGCCCCACTGTATATTTCTAGCAAGTATAAAATACATTTCCAAAAATTTAAATGTATTATTCTTTTGTGTTGGGTCCAGTGAAAAATCAAAACTACTGTCTCAGCAGAAAATAAAAATCCTTGTTGTTGTTCACCAAAAAATTAACGTTTATTATTTACTCACCCTCATGCAATTACAGACTCATTGACTTACTGTCTTACTGCAGAAGTTTAGCTGAATGTCTGGGCAGCTTTGCCAACATACTTTCATGGCAACCCATAACATTTTTTAAATTGGGTGAATTTGTTGCAAATTTGTACCATAATAATTTGTATGATCTCATTTGTTCATTTTCGTACATGCCAAAGGTTAGTTTTAGTTTTTTCTTGACTAAATACTTTTTTGCCCCACTGTATATTTCTAGCAAGTATAAAATACATTTCCAAAAATTTAAATGTATTATTCTTTTGTGTTGGGTCCAGTGAAAAATCAAAACTACTGTCTCAGCAGAAAATAAAAATCCTTGTTGTTGTTCACCAAAAAATTAACGTTTATTATTTACTCACCCTCATGCAATTACAGACTCATTGACTTACTGTCTTACTGCAGAAGTTTAGCTGAATGTCTGGGCAGCTTTGCCAACATACTTTCATGGCATTTTTTAAATTGGGTGAATTTGTTGCAAATTTGTACCATAATAATTTGTATGATCTCATTTGTTCATTTTCGTACATGCCAAAGGTTAGTTTTTGTTTTTTCTTTTCTTTTTTGCATGCATTTTTTTCTACAAATATCGTAGTTTTGAATGAATTCAAGTGAAATGGGCAACTCAAATAGTTTTCTCATGAGGTCAGGTTGACAACACGTTTCTGTGTGCTGCTTGGCCAATCTAATATAAATATCTCCTTTTGTATTCCACCAAAGAAGGTAGATCATATATACCGGTATTTGTCAAACAGCTAAGTAAATGATGAATTTTCATTTTTTGTTTGGTTGCTTTAAGAAATGTACATGTAGGATGACTCTACACATACAGACAGACAGGCAAATGTAAACTCAGCGCATGAACGTTTAAAATTTTCTATGATGTGGTTCGGATCGTAGCCTGTGGCAACATTTCATAGCAGAAGTTTACTGTACCTCAAGTTTCTACACAGATGAAGGTTTTGAAATCAGTTTAGCACTGCACAAACCAAAGTATTAAAGTACTTTCTCAACATGGCCGGTGCACAGATCACAGACAATGCTGGCATCTCGCTCTCTTTTCCTCCCTCCCTTATAACGATTCTCCTCCTGTCTCCCTTGAGTCCGTCTCTCGTCTGTGAGATGACTGGGCGGCGCTCCAGGCTTTTGAAGTCTTGCCGCATAATTTTGGGGAAGACCCGCATTATTAAAGCAGACCTGCCGACAGATATATCATTAATGAGAGAGAAAGCTGCGTAAAGAGGAAAGCAGAGTAGCCTTGATTTCAGTGCTAAAATCCCCCAGTGACTCTCCAAGTGAATAAAAACGACCAAACAACAAACGCCTCTTCTGGTTTTAATGTTAAGTTCAGACATCTGAGAAGACATTGTTTTCCTTCTGCGGGTGTTGATAGTAAATGTTATGTTTCATTAAATGTGACAGGATTGTAATTGAGATGAATGTCTTAACGTGTTTTCAGGGTTGGGGAGCAGAGTTCATTACATGCAGAGAAAGGTTTTCTTTGGGAACAGGAGGGGGTTTCATTTTTGTATTTGAAAAGATGATGACAGTGTTGGTTGAAGTTGAATTAGGACTCTTGTGGAGGAAAAACTATAATAAATTAATCTGAAAATGCCACAAAACATTTTTTGTACATTTTAATCAAGACCTTTAGCAGAGACGGTTGCAGGAGACTCCAGATGATGAGATGGCACCTCAGTGTCGTGCACTAGATAGGACACTAGCTTTCTCATCAGAAGGCTGCAGGCTCACTTCCCCTGGGTGGAAGCCTGATGGGCTCTGCTCTGTAGCCAGCTGTATAAATAACTGCCATGTGAGCAGTGCTCTAGGTGAGGTGTCCCGGATAAGAATAATCAGAGATGAATGTTTCCTGGACTGCAGAGCCTGCTGAGAGGCCATGTTTATGTAAAAAGCACCTCCCAAAGAAAATCACCCAAAAAACAGACAAAATGGACTCAGAAAGAAGAGGTTTGAGAGGCCTGGTAATTCTATTTGTTTTAAACCATTAGCTGAAGCTTGTTTCTAATGTCTAGCTTTGGAGTTCTTGGATCAGTTTGGAGGAGGGTGCTTAAGATTTGAAGGGAAGGAGGCTAATGTCAATCTTAGTCTCTGGAAAAAGACAAAATCTGTTTAAACATTCTATCATTCCTTCTTTCCGTCTTTGTTTCTAATGGTGCAGTGACATTGACCGTTGCTTGGTGAAATTTCGCAAATTCCAGTAATTTCAATAGGAATCCAAGTTTGTGATTTTTGTTCGAAGGCAAAAAAACTCCCCATCTACATTTTGCTCATGTTGAAGGTGGTCACGCGAATTCCACACCTTTACCTTAATTATTTTCTCTCTTTTTTTTTTCTCAATAGATTTTGAGCAGGCAGATTTCAAGCGGGAAATTGTGTCCATGAGTGACCTGCACGATGGAATGGTGCTAACGGGCCGTGTAACAAACACTGCTTTATTTGGAGCCTTTGTGGACATTGGAGTCGGACGTTCTGGTCTCATCCCAAAGCGTTTCATCACTCCGGATAAACTGCCTGTTGACCAGCGGCGAAGAAGCCTAGCTCTTGGCCCAGGTGAGCGGGTAGAGGTACGGGTCATGAATGTGGATCTTCAGAGGAATCGGATCACTCTGGACCTCATTAGGGTTCTCAGATAGGAACTATTAATTGAAGGTTTACTTTAGCCAAGTCTAGTTATTCAACTCGGCTTTCGTGTCACAAATGTGGAATAGTGTAAATGTTAACAGAAAAGGATGATTTTGCCGTACTGTATTTGACTGTGTGGAATGTGCTGAAATGACCAGGAAAATATTTTTATTTGAACTTTAGCAAGTGTCTTACTAATCAGTCTGCAAATAATATTAGATTTATATTATGTTTTTTCATATCTGGTGACATAAAAAGTTGATACCTTTTTGTTCATGTTCGAAGATGCAGTTTTGTTCTGCTTTACCCTTGACCTGCTGTTACTGTAGTTTTCAAAATCTTCAATAAAATAGATACCATGCTCTGTGAAACATGACAGGATTATAATTTACATGAATGTCTTCATCTTCCCAAATATGACGGTTCCTGTTGCAAGTGAAGCCCTTCCTAAACTATAGTCAGTTATATATTCTCAGCAAATTATTAGAATATTATGTGGAGGACAGTTAAATTGGTAAAAAATAATTTAGTTAAACATTATTGTCCTTAAAATAAAATTTTTTCTTAATGATACAAATACAATCCTTTTTTCACTCCCATTCATACCTTTGCAGCCCCCAATTTACCAACTTGTGGAAAAATTGATGAATGCAATTATATGCAAACCTGAATGCAGTTAATAATAATATTATTTAAAATAATAATACTTAAATATGAAAATTGTTCTTTTTACATAAGTATTGTTCTGTGTTTCTATGGCCCACTGTTAAGGCCTGTTCACACCAAGGAAGATAATGATATAGTTCTAAAAATCGTTCTCAATATTAAAGAATAGCAGAGTCCACACCACAGCTATAACGATAAAGGCAGAGAGAAACAATATCGTTGGATTTTTTTTCCAGCTGATGAATGATAAAAACATTGACAGCCAATCAGAATCAATCCTGCTATAACGAGCTCAAGAATTTAAAGCAGCAGACGAGCATGGGCATGGAATAAACAGACAATATTGTCCGCTGGTGTGGACGCTAATATAGTTATCTTTATAGTTATCGTTCTTGGTGTGAACGGGCCTTTACTGTAGTTTTATTCTAGTACAGCATAATTCTGATGCCTGAAGAGGGCGTTTCAGAGGCCTGTGATCCAGACACTGGATGCTGTTGCTATGGACCACTCAGGATGCAGCCACGGCCGCAGATGTTATGCTACCAAACTCAGGCCTGTTTGATTGACAGCCACTTATCAGGCAGAGAATGGGGGGCTTGTAAAAGCAGCTGCCACACTGCAATATGACTAGAGGCCGTGGGGAGAAAACTAAACCTAATTATCCTAGACAAGCCACGTGCTAATGAGCGCTTCAAAATTAATCCCACGCTCCCTCGTCTCTATTATCTAATCTGTTTGTGTTTATATGACACAAATTAAAAAAATGGATAAATAAGAAACCTGAGGTGCCCTAAGCACTTAAAACAAACCACAGGGACGGAATTCCAAATGAGTGTGTGATATTTGCATTGGGGACGTTGCTTTGTATTACAGAGAAGTTTCATCAGAACTCAGCTGCAGTGGAAGGATTGAAGCCTCATTGTATGATCAGGTGTGGTGGATTTTACATTGTTTTTATTCAATAATTCTGCCGTAATAAGTCACATTTCATTTTTGTAAACTTAAACTGCTCAAATTAATGTTTAGATATACGGATTCTGTTTTTCCATATCTCAATTGTTTTAATGTCTTACTAAACATTTTTTGTCTTGTATGCCATAAAATCTCACGAGGACGCTATAAAGGCCATGTACATAACCGTTCAAAAGTTTACTAAATCAAAAAGCGACAGTAAAGGCAATTTATAATGTATCAATCGATTTGTACTGAATTTCAAATAAATCGTTTCATCAAAGAATCCTGAAAAAAAAGTATCACAGTATACCACAATATTAAGACTGATAATAATAATAAATGTTTCTTGAGCACCAAATCAGCATATTAGAATGATTTCTGAAGAATCATCAGACACTGAAGACTGGAGTAATGATGCTGAAAGTTCAGCTTTGCCATCACAGGAATAAATTACATTTTAAAATATATTAAAATAGAAAAGAGTTATTTTAAATTGTAATAATAGTTTGCAATATTACTGTTTTTACTGTAATTTGATTGAATAATTGGAGATTTTGTGAGCATAAGAGAATTCTTTTCAAAACAAAAAATAGTGCTCTGTTATCTATGCTGTGTTAATTGATATGCAGTTTTTGATCACAGGTTCAAAGCCATGCATTTTCTTTTCTCATTTGCTGTTTGGACACAAAGATGCATTGCTCTGCTATTGTAGGGGGCTCACCAAGAAAGGCTGAGGGTACAATGGCTGGTCTTTATCACTGACTATATGGCAATATGTGTGCAACTCTTATTTTATTTACAGACTTCACCAGACCATTTTCTGGGATTTTCTAAGAGCTGCATGGCCTAAAGTCAGATAAGGAAAACGTGTGTGGATTTATGTGCACATGCTGCATTATATTTCTTAAAACATTTCTCCCCATTACATGTTTTTTCATTAGCTGAATTAAGAAAAGCACAGGGCTTAGATGTAATTTAAACATCTGGTCCAAACACGCAATGTCTTTGGCAATGATTATATGTGGAGAAAGGGTTATGAAACTGCCAGTTGATGATGTGATGAATGCAAAAACCCAGGGCAGAGTACCACTGTACCAAACCCACATACTCGCTGGAAAATTTTGGAAGTGACAATTGTGTTTAAATGTGGGAGTGAATCCCCCAAATCAGTAGTTCTCAACCAGGGAGCCGGGGCCCACTAGAGGGCCTCAAGATGACTTGAAACAGGGGTCTCCAACCCTGCTCCTGGAGAACTACCTTCCTACAGATATCAACTCCAACCCCAATCAAACACACCTGAACCAGCTAATCAAGGTGTTCAGGGTTACTTGATAATTGCAGGCAGGTGTGTTGACGCTATACCAACGTAGCGTCTTTTATAGCATCTGCACTTTTGGAGGAAAGAAATGTAGCAACCATTGATGTTATTGTCTGAGTCAGATTGAACACTGAACAGTCCTATACTTTGGGCTTGGATTTGAGCAATTCTAGACTCAGTGTTTTAAAAGTTTTACTAATTGTCCACACAGAAGAATGAAGCAGATTTAAATGATCGTGTCAAAAAGACTCAAACTGTTTAACTGCATATAACAGCTCCTCCAGCCAAGAGCAGAACACTTTTCTCTTTTTCAGTAAATCACGTCCCACAACTTCTACAACCACACACAACTTCCACACTGCACCCACTGCTGCCGTCATCAAACACAAGCAAATGAACGTACCACTAATGTGCCTGGACACTGAACTTCATGATTGAATCATTGAAAGCTTGTTCTGTACGCTTGTAAAAGCTTTGTATTAGTTGTATGGATTTCCCATGAAGCCAATATTGCGTTTACTAATTGTCCACACAGAAGAATGAAGCAGATTTAAATGATCGTGTCAAAAAGACTCAAACTGTTTAACTGCATATAACAGCTCCTCCAGCCAAGAGCAGAACACTTTTCTCTTTTTCAGTAAATCACGTCCCACAACTTCTACAACCACACACAACTTCCACACTGCACCCACTGCTGCCGTCATCAAACACAAGCAAATGAACGTACCACTAATGTGCCTGGACACTGAACTTCATGATTGAATCATTGAAAGCTTGTTCTGTACGCTTGTAAAAGCTTTGTATTAGATGTATGGATTTCCCTTGAAGCCAATATTGCAGTATGGTTGCAGTAAAATCTAGCCTACCATCCTACAGAAGAAAAACACTATGAGTGGAACTGGAATTTTACTGCAAAAGTACTTTGTGTTTCCAAGAGGAGTGAGGTTATATGTCCCTTTAGAGAGTTTGCTGTGTTCCCACTGTTAGTTTTTGAATGAGTTTTAACACTCCATTGGGAGAGAGACAGTTTGTACTTGTCTAGTTTGAGAAATGAGAGTGAATGGCTATAACTTATGTGGATGTGGTGCCTCTCAAGTGTAATGGGTTTTAGCTTGTTAAGAGTGTTGACAGTGAAGAGTGGATGGTGAGTAAGTAATGTAATGTAATTAATATAATGTGGTGATACAAGATTTTAGGTAAGATTTTATGTTTTTGAAAGTTTGCAAAAAGTCTTATATGCCAATTTATTCAATCACAAATACAGTACAAAACAAACAAACAGAAAAACAGTAATATTGTGAAATAATATTACAACTTACGGTAACTTTTTAGATTTAAAAATATTTTCAAATGTAATTTATTTTTGTGATGCCAAAACTGAATTTTCAGCAGCCATTACTCTAGTCTTCAGTGTCACATGATCCTTCAGAAACCATTCTAATATGCTGATTAGATGCTCAAGAACATTTTTTTTTATTATTTATCACAGTTGAATACAGTTGTGCTGCTTGATATTATTGTAGAAACTTTTTTTTTTTTTTTTAGAATTCTTTGATGAATAGAAAGAAGTCAAGTCACCTTTATTTGTATAGCGCTTTATACAATACTGGTTGTGTCAAAGCAGCTTTACAATGTCAAACAGGAAAATAGTTTGTCAATAATGCAAGAAGACAATAGCTGTGTCTCATTTAGAAGGCTGCGTCCTCCGGAGGTCGCATTCGAAGGCTGCATACGTCATCGAGGCTGTCTCATTTCAGAAAAGCAAGTAGGACACTCCGAATGCGACCTTCGAATGCGACCTTCTTTCACAGGAATTCGGA
>NW_015505247.1:1658397-1659107 GCF_001515645.1 Sinocyclocheilus grahami | reverse complement strand
AGCCTGTCTAAATGCTGAGGGAAAAACACCAGTGTGAAGGGATGTGTTAATGATGTGAGTGAGTGCAGGTACAACTGCAGGAGAAATGGCTTGAAGGAGATGAGATGGAATAGGATCAAGCGGACAAGTAGTAGGATGATTAGAAAGGTTTGGAGACTTCTGCCTCAGAGAGTAAAGAGAAGGATGTGAACGAGTGTATGTTTGCTGGTGAGATGTGCTTGACAGATTGTGGTGTGGAAAATTGTGCACTGATGGTTTTAATTTTATTAATGAAGAACGTGGCAAAGGCGTCAGCTGTTAGAGTTGATGAAGGAGGGGGAGGAGGAGGACAAAGGAGGGAGGAAAATGTTTTAAAGAGCATGCGAGAGTTAGATGAATTGTTAATTTTGTTATGATAGTATGTCCTTTTAGCAGAGACATTAGCAGAGAAGGAAGAGAGGAGTGACTGATACACATTGAGGTCAGTAATATCTTTACAATGAAAATTTTGTCATTAATTACTCACTCTCATGTCGTTTCAAACCCGTAAGACCTTCGTTCATTTTCGGAACACAAATTAAGATATTTTTGATGGAATCTGAGAGCTGTCTGACCCTGCATAGACAGCAACGCAACTGAAATGTTCCAAAGTCCAGAAACGTAGCAAGGAGATCGGTAAAATAATCCATGTGACATCAGGGGTTCAACCGTAATATTACGAAGCTATGAGA
>NW_015505247.1:1637889-1658281 GCF_001515645.1 Sinocyclocheilus grahami | reverse complement strand
TTTTGATTTGCGCCACACCCTTTCAGCAGCCCTGAGCTTAGAATGATGCTCGCAGAGAACATCAGACAGCCAAGGGGCAGAAGGGGCGGTATGGCCTGGCTTGGAAGGCAAGGGGGGCAGACAGTGTCTAAACAAGATGTAAGAGTGGAGCAGAAAGTATCAGTACGAGTGGAGGACAGAGGAGCCTCTTAAAGAAGAAGTTACAGGTCTGTGAGAGCCAGAAATCTTGCTTGTTTGTAGGTGACCAAATACTTATTTTACCGAGGAATTTACCAATTAATTCTTTAAAAATCCTACAATGTGATTTTCTGGATTTTCTTTTCTCATTTTGTCTCTCATAGTTGAGGTATACCTATGATGAAAATTACAGGCCTCTCTCATCTTTTTAAGTGGGAGAACTTGCACAATTGGTGGCTGACTAAATACTTTTTTGCCCCACTGTGTATATATATATATATATATATATATATAATATTATTATTATTAGTATTGTTTTTCCCTTATGTCCCATAGAGGAATACAAAATATATCCTGTGCATGCTTTGGTCACACCGACCGTTTAAACAACTTCATTCTCTCAGACCCAGATTGTACTCATCAGCTCTTTTCTGAATGCCTAAGGGCAGGCGAATGGCTGTTTGCATTAGGCTGCACCTTGTCAACAGAGCTTATAAAAGCTGTTGTCCCCAAATGAGAGTGATATCAAAACCTCAATGCAAGCATTGGATTAGCAGGCCCATGGGGAGCCCCTCTCTCCCCTGAGCCCCCCCTGCCCGCCAACCCTACTGAAAGTCATCTTGCTCCCTCTTTGGCGGCCATTAGACTAACTGTGTTACCCAGTCTGCGTATCCCCTGCAGCCCCTCAGCTCATCTCCACTAAGTGGATAATGTCTTTAGACTGATTATGAGAGTGAAGGATGCTATTGAGATGGGGCCCTGCAGCACTGAGTCCTTTACAGGCGAAATATTTTCACAGCGGTCCAGGTGTTTCGCTCTCAGAAAGGGGAGGGCAATAACAGGGGGCTCACTAACATGATTGGCACAAATGTGAGGAGAGACATTTCACTTACAATGGTAACTTGCTAGCTGCTATATTCAGGCTGTAGTTCACCCCCAAAATTAAATTCTACTCACTCTCAGATTGCATGAAATGCATCTTCTGTTATTTAGCAGAAAAGTTCAGGCTGATCTGTGAAAAAAAAAAGATACTGTGATTGTCCAAAATTAAAAAAATTAATTACAAACAAACAAATAAATACATAACAACAAAACTTGTGCATTACTTTTACATTTACTCAGAATTTAACTTCCAAATGAGGACAATTATAAGCAATTTATCATTTATTGTTGGACAAGATCCAACAATAAAGACAGCACTGAATTTCAGGCGTGAGCTTGGTAGAAATTAGAAAATATTATGTAATCATTTTATATAATATATTACAATATTTATATTATTATATATTCATTCTATTTTTGTAATTATACTTTTTAATATACATCCATATGTAGCATCTGGACCACTCCAACACACAATATATATTTTGTTAGCTAGATTTCACAAATACTTTGTAACACCCCAGGACGCCAAACAAGACCCTGGTTTCATGGCAACCCGATACATTTACAACCTTGTGGAATGCGAGCCGGCATATATATATATATATATATATATATATATATATATATGAATTTGTTATACATATGGACAAATTGAAAAATCACTTTAATAGAAAACTGTATCTGTCTAAACTGTATCTGTTGGCTTTCAGTATTATTTACCAGACAGGCTCTTCCCTCCTAGTCCCACAATTCTGTGAAATTCCCCATCAGAAATATTTGTGGAATCAGTAGACCTCTTCCTTTTCTTGGGTCATCACTGTAGACCCCTTGCTCGCTGTAATTGACAGGCCTGAGTAGGAAGTTGTGTTTCCACTCGCCCTCACCTCACTGGTCCCCTGAAATGAGAAGCCTTCATCAGTGAGACTTTCTGTAGACCTTCTGACTTTTTCACCTCTCTAATCTCATATGCATATTTCATATCCACGGATCATATTCACCCACCGGAAGGAAAAGGGGGTACACAGGAGGGGCAAAACCCTATAATGGCTAGAAACATGCAATACTGTCTAAAGTTGAACATACACTGTTGTGACTATAAATCTGAAAAATAAGAAAATAAAAGGCCAACCTGTTGTTTTATTGTTGTTCTAATACATCTTTGTTTTTAACTTTTCCTACATTAGAACAGATTAATGGTTATGCTTTGAATCTACATTGAATTGAACTGCACTGCATATATCTGAAAAATGACATGTCAAGATTTTTACATTGTTCAAAAGATCAGTAAGTTTTTTTTAAGACATTCATACAGTAAAGACAAAGTGTTAAAATAAGATTTCTAATTCAAATAAATGGTCATTTGAACTTTCTATTAAATCAAAGAATCCTGAAAAGAAAAAGTGTCACCGTTTTCACAAAAATATTATGCAGAAATATTAAGCAAAATATTTAAACATTGATAATAAATGTTTCTTGAGCAGCAAATCAGCACATTAGAATGATTTCTGAAGGATCATGTGACACTGAAGACTGGAGTAATGATGCTGAAAATTCAGCCTTGCCATCAAAGGAATAAATTAAATTTTAAAATGTTAAAATAGAAAACTAATTGTAATAATATTTCACAACACTTACTGCTTTTACTTTGCTTTTGGTCAAATAAATGCTGTCTTGGTTGGCATAAGAGTCTTACCAACCCCAAACTTTTGAATGATAATGTGTTTCTTGTTACATAATAAATTTCATCATTTACCATTATGAGAGGCCTTAGAAGATTTATGATTTAATAATAAAGATCAGAAAGATCATGTATGTTGTTCGATATTTAATCTTTTAATGGACATGTTTGCTTTGCTCCAAACAAAATGGCAATCACTTACAAATTCATATTTAACATTGCATTCTAAAATGACCATTCAAATCGCTGTCATTCAACACGTTGCAATTTCCTCAAAGACCCATTTGAGACTTCTGATTTATGCTGATTTATTAAAGTTACCGCTATAACATTGTGCAAGATTACTCTGTGTACTATTCAAATTATGTAGTTTAATAAGTCCCCTGTAGCCAGTGAAGTTCATTGTAAGCAGTGGTAATGACAGGGGAGGACATGTCCTGACGTGTCTCTGAGATGCTGATGGCGGCTGCCAGGACATGAGACCTGCTGAGTAATTACCTTCATTTAAGATATTCAGCTTCTAAACAATGAGGAGTAATAATACCTTATCATTGTCAGACTGACTTGTCACATTATGACAGATTTACTGTTAAAACAATACCACTGGCGCTCGAAAGCAGACCTGCCCTGCGACAGGCCGTCTGCACTCTACATATGGGCCGTTTCCAACGCTGTCACTACATCACACTGCACACTCCCACCCATGTCCCACATCCACAATACCTCATAATGCATTATTCTCAAATTAAAGTAAGTCTTAAGCATTTCTGACTGTAGAATTTTGAGTTTGAGAACACAATGAAAGCTCTTTGACACGCATAATAAACTCTAATGTGATCTATTTTGATTTGGTTACATTTAAAAAGTGATACTGTTTTCTTAACATTTTGGGAAGCTTTTAGAATAATTTGTTGATTTATATCTGCAAAGAACGTTTTCATAAAAATACTATTTGAATTCTTAGTGTTGGTGGGTGTCGGTTTCTCTGTGCGTTCATTTAGGGAAGTAGGAAGGAAGGAGGTTGTCCATTAACTGTAGTGCTACTTGGCCCCAACACCTTTAAGACAGCTGATGATAATCTATTTTTCCCAATGGCCAGTAATTCAGGAACAAGAGGAGACAAGCCTGTCATCAAGGGCTTTCAGTCATTTTGGCAATTAGCCGTGCAACTGGCTCAGGAAAGTGGTTTTTCAGTACAAGTGTTGGCACTTTTGCTGTGTCAAATAGATACAAGATGTCTGTTTTAGGCAATGGACTCTTGCAAGCAAGTGGCATCAAGGCTACAAAATATGTACAGAAGTGATGCATAATTTAAATGCCTTGTTTTCATTTCATTTTATTAAAGGATAGCTGATTTTGTCTCGGGGCAAGCACAACGCTGTAATGTTTCATAAAAGCATGACGAGTTCAAAAGCTAAAGTCATAGGCTGACTCATTCAGGCATTTTCACAGGGGCCAATATTAAGATATTAAGCAGCAGCAGGAGGTTTTAAGTAGTGCACTGCCAAAGACTGTGTACTGACATTTAAGATCCAAATCACCAAATCATATTATTGTGGTGTAACTTTGGTACTAACTCGCAACTGAAAGTCATTCATTTCTATATGAACACGCTTGTACTACTGTTTGAGCTCTGGTGGGTGTTGTCACATATGTAATGTGTAATAATAATAATAATACAATTAATTATCCCACTGTAATTCACTGTTTTTTAATATTCGTAGCTGAACCCCAAAGGCAAACTCTGTCCCCCCAACCCAATTCCAAAACAAAAAAAAAAAAAAACCAAGGTTTTTTTTTTTTTTTTTTTTTTTTTTTTTTTTACATAAAAGTTGATCTTATCAAATATGACTTAGATAAATAAGATGTAATGAAAGTAAAATAAAGGTTTTTTTTTTTTTTTTAACAGATCAGCCCGTGTTTTCCGAAAGGCCGAATCCAATACTTCATCAACCCATTCAGAAGGGTAACCCCTATCTAAAAATCTCTCGATTTCCCAAAGTCTGAATCTGAATAACAAATCCTCAATCTGAACAATTGACTCTTAGGTTAATCCCTTTTTTAAAGGAGTCGGATGGAAACAAGTAGCGAGTAGTATTATACAAACTGTGTCTTTTGTAAATAAAGTGGTAATCAAATTACCCTAATTTTTCAGTACCTATATGTCAAGGAAATGTACCCTGGATGAACAAACCGCCAAAGTAAATTCCAACTCATTTACAAAATCATTTAAAATATCTGCAAATTCTCAGACCGCATCCAGATCTTACAAAAAACAAAACAAATGTCATCAATGTTTCTATACCACTTAATATTGGCTTTACTTCACTATTATATACATAACAGTGCTAAAAAATAAAAAGTTTCTTAATCAAAACTGAAGTAATTATATATATATATAAAAAAAAAAAAAGAAGTCATATCAATCAAAAATTCGGAAGGTGGAATGACATCACAACGTTTCGAAAGGTAATGTCTAAGAACATTCAGTCCATTCTCATGTGAAATATTAGTATACAAGCTCGTTATATCCAAAGTTAATAACAAAGTATCAGGTAAATCATGTAATTCAGAAATGTTATTACTGAAATCAGTAGAATCTCTGTATAATTTTATATTGTATATATAAACTGTATAATTATATTCAGATCATTAATTCAGTCAAAGCTTTTTTCTCCTTCAAACAAAAATATTAAAATATATAAATATAACAAAATAATAATAATAAGTAAACATAATTAAAAATTCTATAGGTGACAGGTCTTAAAGTCCCCATGAAATCAAAATTAAAGTTTTTTGGGTGTTAGTATCAATATGTTAGTCTTAAGGTTATCTATAAGGCAGTGTCCTCCAAAACAGTGACAACATTCGCATTTAGAAGATATAAGCATTCAAAGCTTGCAGTTCGTCACTTCCGCCAAAACGGCTCAATGATTTTTTTTGAAAATTTAGAAAATTTCACATCAAACTTTCTGTCCAATCAAATGCTCTCTAGAATCCGAAGCCCACCCCCTACACTATAAAATAGATGCTGAAGCCGCGGCTGAAATCGGTCACTTGCCCACAGAATTAGAATTGTCTGTACAGTGAATGGCAGGTAGTGCACTATATAGAGGAAACGATTCAAACAGTGTAAATATGCTTTCCATTGAGGAAAAAAAGAAGTCTGGTTTCGCGCTGTGTCAGCTAACCACCGCACCGCACACACACTCTGCTCCGGTCCAGAGACACGATAGCACGGAGCGGTTCACATGCGCGAGTCGGCGCAGACAACAACATGTATCGGAGCTATTTGAATTCTACACAGAATGCTATATTTTATAGCAATATGGATGAGATTGTGGCTGGCATACCCTGTCAAATGTGGCTTTACGGAGCTCAATGGCTCTGAAAGGCTCTAGCCCAAGCTGTGATATAAACGAACGCTATTGGCTATTTTAAAAAGGGGCGGGGCTGCTTGATATGTCCCGCCCTGTCTTCCTGTTTCAGTTCAAATGACGTCAACACATAGAGTAACGCTGCGTGTTGCTAAGCATTTCAGGGGACCTTTAACTTCAAAACTTTTTTAACTTCTTTTTTTAATGTTTCAGGCAAGCTTTTGTCAAGCCATTATTTCAACCATGTCTTGCCCTTTTTTCTTATTAAAAATGATTTTTGTAATGATGTATTGCAGTTCTTTGAATTTCACATTTTTATTGTCCTTTCTTAAAGTAAAAAAATTCAACTTCAATTCAAATTCATTAACTGATTCTCAACTGCACTCTCAGTTACATTAATTTAGTCATTATTTGCTTTAATGCATCCTTAAATTCTTCAAAACTTTGCACAGTTGCAATTGCACAGTTAGCAGCTTGTCCTTTATGATTTTTTTTGTTCATGCTAAGAAAAAGAAGATTAAACATTATTTCTGTGCAATGGGTGGTTAGTAACTAATGCGCTGTGCAGTCAATGAATCACTTCTTATAGAATCCCATGAGGGACCTTAGAAATGGAACATCTAGCTGTTGGAATTACAGTTAAAGGATCCGTTTCCACCAAAATGTTATGAGAATATGATTTTCATTTCCAGATTTATCAAACTTAATAGATAATTTTCGGAACTTAATACTACATCTACAAAATCACTTGACTGAGCCACCAATGTTACTAATTCCTGAGCTCGGCCAGGACCCTGCTGTTCTCGGGCCTGGTTCCACAGCCTCTCAGCAAGTTCAGTGTGTAGCCAATGCTAATATTCTCTGCATCTGTGTAATATGTGCTAGAGATTGGACTGCTTAAGTTAGCCATGTCTGTCATGCTAGCTGTTTTCATCTTGCCATTAATTTATTTCTCTTTGCCTCTGGCATGCAACCGCCCATGATGAAGAGAAGTTGAGGGTGTTAATGTTTTTTTCTTTTGTGCAGCAGAACTGGCTGGCAGGGAGGATAGCTGTCCGCCTTAAAAGTCAAAATGACTAAGTATGACAGAGTGAATCAAGTGAGCTAATACTTTAACTTATTTGAGCCATGATGGATTGACTGTCCAACACAGAGAAATATCTTCATAATATTTACTCAAATACTCCAGGAAATGAATGCCTCCAAATGGCAGTTTCAATTTACACCCTCTAAAAACTTTCCTTTGCTCCCACACGCTCTTCCCTTTACATCATGTTTTCTTTCTTTTTTTTCTTTTTTTTTACTTTTTATATAAAAAGAAATGCTAGATTGTGGGATTGTGCTGATACTTAACCAAGTACCACTGCAAAGTACATTATAGTTTACATATAGTTGACAGTATAGATGACAGAGAATTTGTGCCTTATGAATAAATTTACCATACAGTACAGCTGCATAATGTAGTTTACCCTGAGTATATGAAACCAATTGCTAAAAATGACTTAAATTTACTCAAGCAAAAAAAATAAAAATCTGGAGAGAGAGTAAATTTCTGTCCCAACTTATTGCTTTTTGTTTTTCTCTATCTTTTGTTTGTCTTTATTGCTATTGTTTAGCCAACAATTAAAATATAATTTACTACATTTTGTAATTTTTGGTCAATTAATAAATGTAATCAATATTCAATTTATTTTTTATTACCAAAGAAGTAATATTCTGAATTATGCACCCCCACCATAAAAATTAGGGATGCACGATATATCGGCCACCATATCGGTATCGGCCCATATCGGCTCATTTTTTCTGTTATCGGTATCGGCCTGATAAGAAAATTTGGCCGATATCTTAAAGCCGATAAATAATGCATTATTTCCTTCAGAGACACTTCAGATGCGCGCTGTTCGTTTGCAGCCTTTTGTGCAATTGTACATTGTAATATTGTGTTTATTTGATGTATATCTGATTTATCTCATATAGAATGCGTTTGGTTAAGTTAAAAGAGCGCTTCAGTTTACCGGTGATCATCTTTAGCTCAGCACACGCAGCTCAAACAGCAGTGCACAACATTAATAACTATGATTGGGAATGTCGTGTATATAACATTCTAATGAGAACATTATTATAATAAAATGTTGTGAATTCTTTGGGTTTAGTTGCCGTGTTTCAGCGCGTTGTTATGGGAAGAGCGCATCCACAACAGGATCACACATTCTGACTATAGCATGCAATAACTGCGTCATTTTGTACATATATAAGTTGTAATATTATGTTTATGTTGTATTAATATTAATCTCAGGATGCATTTCCTTGAGTTAAATAAGCTGCCAGCAAAACGCTTCAGTTTACCTTGTTCATTCAGCTCTTCAGCTTCAGCACGTGCAGCTCAACGGCTGCTATTTAAAACAGTGATATTAATTTGTTACTTTTTCAAAATCATTGATATATTATTAATAACAACAACCACTTGTATTTTTCTCTTATTATTTTCATCAACAATATGGTTTAGTAATTAAAATCATTTAATTATTGTCCGTGCAGAGGCTATTCCGTTTTATTGATCTATGGCGCATTCATTTTGATTCTTTACACGTGTAATGATGTCCAGTGACTTGTTTGCATTATTTATGCATAATTTTATTTATTTGTAAGACTTTTTTATGACTAAATTTGGTAATGGGAGAGTAAAAATATTTTTAAAACGTACACCGTTCAAACTAGGCTGCTTATGTTGAAGTGTTTGGGATGTGGCTTTTAATGATGAGACCTTTTTTGTAATCAGGCTCTCAAAAAGTATATAACAATTTGGATATAGATTTATCGGCTAACATATCGGTTATCGGCTTTCAAAAATAAAGAATAATCGGTTATCGGTATCGGCCAAAATTTTCATATCGGTGCATCCCTAATAAAAATAGATCATTCCATTAAAACTGGTGACACCCAGGAAGTGACATCGTTGGGACCCTTTCAACAGCATGGCAGGAAGTAAGTACTCTCAATCTGTTTTCTTTTTCACTCAGCTTATGAAGCATTGTGTTGACTGCATCTGTCTAGTGATCAGAATTATTGGAAGAAAAATGATCATAGAAATATCAATAACTCCAAACTAACATGTGGGCCAAACTAACGCCACCTGATTGAAAACTTATTGTAGACTAATGTTACCCATTCTTCCATGTTTTTCTAAATGTTATTAGAATGTTTTACCAAAGAATTCATTAGCATGTTTTATTTAATGGTCATGTTTATTTACTGTTTATTTTGAGAAGTAATTAGATAACACAACTGTGTTTTATTTAGTTTGACCTGCTGAGATGGATAAACAACATTTCAGTATCATTATTGGGTGTACCTCAAAAATAATATAATAATATATTAATTTACTTAAGGAAATGGTGTATTACTAAGAACCAGTATTTTGTGTTTTAACACTTTTTAAAATGAGACATGCCATAAACATGTCACATATAAGCATGCAGTGTCATGTCACCTAAACACATGGTACACAATAAAATGTCAAACCAGACAAGCGTAAAAAGCTGCAGTATGGCATTGTGCTGTGAACTTTGTGCTTTAATTGGAGTTTTAGTCGAAAATGCTCTTTGCCGTTTTGCATTGTGCTGTGTACTATGAGCTTGAGTGCAGTTTGTAGTGATCCTTGTTTAGGCTCAGGGCAGAGGAACAGATCTGAGCAGAAATGAAGTGGTTTAACTGAACGTGTAGCCTTGAGAGTCCGGCTAGAATTACAGGTGTACTTCCTTTCCCAGGCTCAGAAGAGGGAGTGTAAATCTTTGTGGCTGAAGAGAGATGCAGCCAGGCCTGCTATTGTCATATACACATTCACACACAATGAGTCAGGCAGGTGAGCGACTGGGTCTTGAAATTTGGCGCGAGTGAGTGAGAAAGAATAAGAAGTGAAACCAGAGGCGCCTTGCTGAGGAGCTCACCTGGGGATAGAGTGGAGTTCAGACTTATTCAGGTGTGAGGAGGGGTGTGTTGCCTCACCTTCACACACACACAGACACATGATACTTCCTCTGGCCCCATATCCCAGCATGCCTCATTTCACATGAACACCATCTTGCCAAAACATCAGTGCACTGATTAGCTCACTCAGACGTATGTGTTTATAGTCAAATATATTATTTGGCACACTCTTAAAGGGATAGTTCACCCAAAAATGGAAATGCTGTCATCATTTACTTAGCCTTGTCGTTCTAAACCTGTATGACGTTCTTTCATTTGTGCAACACTAAAGGTATTTTGAAATTCCTTTTAGGTCCAGACTGGCATAAATAGCTTTATACATTTTTTTAAATATTTTTTTTTATTTTAATTCATTTAAATTGTAATATTTTAGATTTATTTGAATGAATTTATTTGATAAAAAATACAATAGAAACAGTAATATTGTGAAATACTATTACAATTGAATATATATAATATAAATAAATATTTAACAAATATTCATAAATAAGAATTTAAAATATATTCAAATAGAAAATAGTTCTTAGTAATAATATTTCACATTATTTCTGTTTTTACTGTATTTTTGGTGAGCAGGCTTCTTTCAAAAGAAATCATAATTATTCCAAACTTTTATATAACTGACTATCAGTTTCGGTAATTGCTTTAATATGTTTTATCTTTTATTCTGAGATCACAAAACACATATTCACATAGCACATATTCAGGTGTCTCTTGAATTGATATTATTTGCATAAAAAAAGCACATGATAATGCTTTATACACATGCTCCACCAAGCTAAACCCTTTGTGACAATCTTCTGGCTGCTGTTTGTAGTCTTCATGTGGATTGATTTCAGCAGCAACGTGATTATCCTCATCACTTTAGCATCCACAGCCTCTGCGAGGCAGCCTCTTGTTTCTCAGTGCTGCAACCCTACACCAATATAGCTAGAGTTTATTTCGCCTGTTTATTTTTACTAGCAAATCTCTTCCTTCTCCATTCCTCCCACTCGTTTGCCTTCCATTGTTGGAGAGGAAGAAAGGAGAGGATGAGAGTTTGTTAAACATGTGCGCTGTTGGAAAAGTATTCTGGCTTCCTTTTCTCTCAAACTCTAGTTTTCATCTTTGCCAAACATGCTGCCACTAAAACAAAGCAAGACGTTTTGTCATGTTGAATTATTTTAAGTGATCGTATAAAGTACATTATTGGCGTGAGACTACTGTTTTAAGTTACTGTTTTCTTAATTCACATTAAACAGTAGGCCTATGTCAGTTATAGACTTTATACGAAGATTCAAATCACAGCCTTTTTTTTTTTTAATATCCATCACTGTGTGAAGTGTCCATAACATCTGATTGATAATTTTCCCTGAAAAGTGGCTTGACCGGGTGGAGTCTATAGACTTTTATTACATTTTCTGCAGAATTGAGTAAAATGGATTGAAATTTTAATTTAATTTAATTTATTTACATTTAATTTAATTTAATTTTTTATTTAATTAAACGTTTGGAGTTGTCACGGTTGCACTACTGAGTGGAGTGCGGAGCAAGGAACGGAGGGAGGCGAGGAGTACATCAATCCAGAGAAGTTTAATCACATAAAGGAAACATGGAAAACTCATGTAGCACATGTAGACATGGACAATACCGGACGCTGAACTAAAAACAGGGAACACTATTTAAACACATGACAAGACGAGGGGATGACGAGAGACACCTGGGATCAATGGAAATAAACGGGGAGCACCTGGAATTAAATCAACATAATCAGGACAGGAACAGGAAACTAACCAAATATGGGCAAGGAGGGCACATGGGGAGCAAAACACACAAAAAAACGGAACAAAGTCTGACATGACGCTCTGGAGGCCTCTAGGAACAGGGTTAACGGACGGAAGGCCTCCAGGGCGGCGTCCATTCCGGGACCCATGGTGGATCTGGCAGTTTGGGGCGCCATGGCGGAGCAGGCAGACTCGGAGGCCATGGCGGAGCAGGGGACTCGGGGGGCCACGGCAGATCTGGCAGCCCAGGAGGCCACGGTGGAGCAGGTAGTTTAGGAGGCCATAGCAAAGCAGCCTCTGAGATTGTATTTAAATTAAATGACTTTCTTTTAACCTTTCTATTAATCAAATAATCTGTTTTCCACAAAAATATGAATCAGTGAAGACTAGAGTAAAGTCTACTGAAAATTTAGCTTTGCCATCACATTAATAAATTACATTTTAAAATGTATTAAAATAGAAAATTAATATCTAAATTGTAATAATATTTCACAATTTTTTTTAGATATTCCACAGAATTAAACCTATTTTTCCCTTTTAAAAAAAAGAAAAAATCCTATCAGGAATCAAATCTCTGCAGTTTCCAGTGCCATGTTCTATTGACTGAGCTACAGAAATGCTTTTATCATGAGTTTTACAATGCTATTGTGCAAATTTTTCACCTGTATAAACATGTTTGGTTGACCAGAGCTGATGTGTTGAATTTTGTGTTGATTTCAATTCCAATTCCTTTAGCAAATGCAAGATACATGTGCATTGACTGTACATATAGAGCAATTTATTGAAGGTGTGGTCACACTTTAGTTTGAAGTCCAATTCTATTCCACTATTAATTAACTATTAAGTATGACTTTTGCCTCAATAAACTCCTAATTAGCTGCTTATTAATAGTTAATAAGGTAGTTATTAAATTCAGGTATAGAATAAGGGATCTATGGTCATTCAGAATAAGACATTAATATGTGCTTTATAAGTACTAATAAACAGCCAATATGCTAGTAATATGCATACTAACAAGCACCTAGTTAAAAGTTAGAACTGGTCCCTAAATTTAAATATTAACGCAGATGCATATGTCAGTGCTGTGCTTTGTAACCAGCAGAGGGAGATCAGTCTCTGGGGAGTTCAACAATAGTGCTGAACACACTGTATGTGCTAAAGCCAGACGTGTCATTCAAAAGTCACTTGTTCTTCAGTGAACAAGAAGCCTTTGATAAAAAAAAAGTTGTAAAAACAGGTTGCTGGAGGTCAGCGCTAACATGTGTTTGGCAACTTGTTGTCCTGCTGTTGGGCACCTGAAAGATGGCATGAGAGAGGTATGATGCTTCCTGTGTAAGAGTGTGTTCAGACTTGACTGTTCTGGCAGCTTCTCTCTTCTGCTTGGATGAACTCTTGCTGACATCAGTCGGAGTGTAAAGTCTACTATGACTATCCGTGTGGGGACTCCCCATAGGCGTAATGGTTTTTATACTGTACAAACTGTATTTTCTATCGCCCTTCACCAACCCTACACCTAAACCTACCCCTCACAGAAAACTTTCTGCATTTTTACAATCTCAAAAAAAATAAACTCATCCTGTATGATTTATAAGCGTTTGTACCCATGGGGACCTCAATTTAGGTCCCCACGGTAACACAAGTGCCCATGAGTTGGTGTGTATTCAGGTTTAAGTCCTCACCAGTATAGAAAAACCTGTACACAGAGGGTGACCGGATGAATGCCGGTGAGAGGAAAGCCTGAAGGTGTGAAGGTTAATATTTTTTTTTGAGTAAAGATGCAACAAGAGGAAACTAATTTTAATAAGACAAACACAATGAAGCCTGCAAGACCTGTTCGACCTAACTGTCACTGCTCAGGAACAAGGACGAGAGACAGTGTATTTCCTTTGTTTCATAGCAAGTGACAATCTCTACACCAGGTGAATAATAATGTCTTTGTCTGGCTTGTAAATATGTGCTGTATCTGAGTGTTCAAATATAAATTTGACATAAATGATTGGCATATTAAATGCTTTCGTTGAACATGGACAATAACAACGTAATGTTTTGAGTGGAGAAAAAATGGCTTATCAAATTACCTTGCCATATGTCTACAAAATTTTCACTTGGGATTAGAAGCACTTGAGGATTTTAGAGTTTAAATATGCTAAGAGAGTTTTTGGGCTCCCGATTTAAAGGTGCTGACAGGCCGGAGCGCTGTCGTGTGTTGGAGTGACGGCGAGTAGTTAATGACTACCTGTTCAGGTGAGAACAGCACCTACTGTGAAACCAGTCTGAGGCTCTCAGCTTCTCAAGGGAAGATGGGCAGAGGCTGATAGGCCATAGCTTCCCCTGAAAGACAAGGTCAACAGCAGAGTTAGGATGACAGCAGAGGAATGTGAAAAATCCACTTTAACGGATCCCTTAGAATAGAGAGGTAAAAGTGATGGGCTGAGCATTTGGAAGAACTAAGAAAAAAGCGAGGATGGAGGAGTGTGATGAGAGACTGGCGACTTGTCAAATGCATCTACGAACATAGGTGGGAAAGGAGGGACCCGCTGGATATACCAGAGACGGGACTCTCTACACAGTTACTTTTTGTTCAAAGGGAAATGGCTTTCAGTAGACCTTTCGCACACAGTCATGCTCGCTTAGCGCTGCTGACAGATTTATCTTGGAGGACGTTAGCGAAAGGCTTAAGCTTTTGAACTCTGCTGTTGTGCCAAAAATATTACTCTACTGTGGCATTACATCATTAAGACTTTGTATTTTTAGGTGGTTGCAATGACTATGTTGGCAACTTATTTAGGAACATTACAAAAAAACTGTACTTGAATTTAGCATGAACTTGCTTATATTTTTTACTTACTATGTAAAGACGTAATGTGATTTAAATTTGGCACAAGGATAACAGCCTTATTCTGTGATTTACTATAAACATTTCAGTCGTAATTTCTGCGTAATTCTGATAAACAGAAAGACTTGTTGAAATGCAGTTTAAGGTGATTCATACATTCATCATTTAAATGTAACATTACGCTCAACTTTAATCCAAACAAACTGCTATCGGTAAAATGTAATTGCAATTGTTGACAATTGTGCCTGACCACCACAGGCTATCCCGTTAAGGAGGTGTTAATGGGTTTCTTTATTGCTAGGATAACACCATTGGACTTTTTGTGTTTAGTGACACTTTAAAGAGACAAACCTACTAATTCTTAAATTACATAGATAACAGAGCAAGACTTATATTTGATGGGTTTACAGAGTAATTGGTGTAACTGGTTTGGGTTTCTTTGACCTTTGACCTTTGCCTGCAGAGTCTAAGATGCACCTGCAACTGTGTGTCATGACCCATGTAACCTCAGTCACACAGGCCTTCCTTCAACAGGCAAATATTGGTCGAGACCACAGATGGATACTAAAACAAATGAGCTGTTAATGATTTTCTCTTACCTCTGTCTATAAGGCCTCATACAGTCAAAAGAGTGTTTAAGAGTGTTTTAAAGGTATAGTTGACTCAAAAATAGAAATGCTGTCATCTGTCATGCTCTGATGTCATTCTAAATAAAGTTTAGGAAAAAAAAGGTGCTTTAAAGAATGCTCATGCTGCTCACTTTCAATGAAAGTTAATGGTAGCCAGTGTCAATCAACAGAGTCCATACAACTCATGCATTTTATTCCGAGTCCTCTAAATCCATATGATAGATCTGTGCTAGGAACAGAATAAAATTAGCTAAAAATGTGTTACTCTCTCCAAAAAGTTGCTACTTTCTAAAAATCTTGCCCTGAAAACCTCTTATTTGAAAATTGTGGTCACCATTGACTTTCACTGAATGGGAAAAAATACAATTCTACTATAATTCTAACATTTTTCTTTATATAATGTTTTAAAATGACATAAACGTGAGGAAATTATTGCAGATTTCAGCGTATATAACTATTCCTTTCATTTAATTCGTCCGTTTCTGTTTCCCACTGAGTTCCAAAGAGTTTTAGGTTGCATGTTTTTTCACCTTTTTTCCTGAAAAAGTAAGGCGATCTGATCTGGCTTTCACATTTTTTTCCCCCCAGAACAATTGCGGAAGGTCTGGACAAGTGCAGACGTTGGAATGAGACAATGAAAGAGTTCAGGGCTCACAGCCTCATCTGTAAAATCTTCCTCTTCTGGAGGATGTCCATCTGCCTATATAGTATCTGGTTGCAGAAATGAAACACAAATTTAGTCAATTTTGATAGGGTTTTTTGCTTAAAGTTAATAGGAAATGTATGTTTGGTCCAGCCTGCCCCTGAATTCAAGAGACTGGACCCAAGCCCTAGGGTGCTCTTTGGTAATGACTTTGTTGCGGTTCAGTTTAATTTCAGTGCTCTGTCATGTATTATTCACAAGTCTTCAGTTTGTCCAGTCCTGAGGATATCATGCTTTCGTACGTGCTTAGCTTCAGTGGAAAGGGAGGTTTTTTTGTTTGTGTAGTGATTTTCATTGATGATAAGCTCCATGCTGAAGTGGTTCTGTATGAAGTGACTGGTACAATGTAGCTGTGTTTATGTAAATAGAGATTAGATTGAATGCATACAGCTAATGTTTATTACTTGACATGCTCTTAAATATAAAGGTTTAAAAGGGGTTTTCACAGTGATGCCATAGACCTTAGTCAGTATATCGCCATGATTAATTTTGGACAGGAATGAAAGGCTGTGAGGGATAGATGTACGGTGCGGTCACCGGATTGTACTGTTGTTTAACAACATGTGGATTGTTTACCTGACAAAACGTCTTTCAGAGAGAGAGAGAGAGCGAGAGAGAGAGAGAGAAAGAAAACTCCATGAAACAATTTTGAAAGTTTTGAGTTATAAAAATTATGTGATCTTGTTTTCAACTGAATATGGTTTCAAAAAACTTTTGGTTCCCCAAATAATCTGTTCATGAACAGAACCATTTTTTAAATTACCATTTAAAAAATCTAAAGAACCTTTTCCACTATAAAGAACCTTTATAGTGTAAAAGGTTCTTTAGATTGTTTTGTTCTCCATTAAAGCTGTATGTGTGTGTACATATATACGTGCACACACACATCAAGTGAAAGCGACATTTGCAAAATTTCCTTGAGCTTCTTTTTTTCTTTTTCTTTCTTTCTTTCTAAATTAAAGTAGATTCATATGTATATATCAAATTAAGATTAAGCAGCAGTGTTTTTGTGTGTAAACACAAAACCTATAAGCTTAGCAACCATTTTTCTGCCAGAAAAGCAGCTGTAGTTTGTCATTTGATTTTTTTTAAACATTACATAAAAATAGGAAAGCCTTCGTCATCTTAAAATAAATTCTGACCTTTTTTTTTTTCTTTGAGAAATGTTCTCCATTTGACGAATGTTCAGTTGGCCCAGAATGTTCTTTACATCTGAGCACTTTCGAAGGGAGCATGTCAACATTAGATTGATTTCTCTGAATTTGACTCCAGTCTGCTGTTTATATCCAGTACCGCTCATTCCATACACAGTGGCTGTGCAAGGAGGCATAGATTTGGATAGGCTAAATGGCAGTACTCTGTAAGTGAATGAAGCAGTGGTTAGCATCATGATAAAATATAAGACCCTTTTGGCCAGCTTGTAGGCAACATAGACAGACGGCCATGACTCATTGCTACTGGAGCCAACCTGTCTGCAAAAGTACTCAGAACCTGGACCCTGGGTCAGACGCCCCCCTCTGCCTTCTCCTCTGTCCCCCAGCTGCTGGCCCTTGACAGGACGACAGGCAGCCCCATACATGGGGGTGTTATATGGGCTGTTTGATCGCCCCTAGTTTTATTTTGTGTGTGTGTGAAACGGAAAGTGGGTGTGAGAAAGATACCTGATGCAATTTGCTACATAATCGCTTGTCTCCTTTTTTTCCTCCTCCACCAATGTTTTTATAACAAAGGTCTAAAGATTTTTTAAAACCCTTTCCGCTGGGCTCTTTTTAGTGCAGTAGAAGGGTGTTGGGTCATAAACCACCATGTCCAATGCAGTCATGAGTAATGTTTCTATTTTAATCCACAGCTATAAACAACATGCATATTTTCTTACAGTGAAAACAAATAGACCAAGTTGGTGAGAAGCCTTTACCTTTCAATAAACAGTGAGTACCATTTATTTTTAATTTTAGCTGGAACTACTCCTGTGCAAGCAGTAGATGCTTTTTCCCTGGAAAGCCATTGGGAGCAGCCTGCTGTTGTTTTATCAATCAGTCTTCAATCAAACTACTAGGAACCAGTATCTCTGTCTGTTTGATTTGTCTGACCAAAGTAATTTTGGTAGAAAGCAATTTCACTTTCAGGGCAGTGTTTTATTTCACTATCCAGGGCAGTGTCTCCATTTCACCTACTGAATTAACACTCATAGGATGTTAATATAATTCAACTTTATTCTGGTTTAATTTGGATGACCGATGGATTTTAAATCATTGCCGTTGCAATGACAAATGTGGTCAGCTTTTCATAATTGGAAAAGAGAGAAAAGTCAATAACATAAGAGTAGTAAATCAGAAATGGGGAGACCAAGGCTAGTTGTCAAACTTTTTACGCCAGTTAATATTTGTTAGGGTACATCAGTTTTGGTTAAGTCTCGATTAAAGTCATGGCTACTATGCCATTGAACATTTCCACTGTTATTGCCCAGAAAAAAGCAGGGTATGTTGTCACACTATGAGGGGTAAGTTGTCACAATAAAAGTTGCCATTTAAGCAACATAACCTAACCTAAAAAAAAATTTCAATAAATAAAATTCAAAAATACTGTCGTTCTATTCAACCTTTAAATCAAAATCCACTTTCATTAGTTTATCTATATAGGAAATATATGATAATGGAATTGTAGTTTTGAGGACATAATTCAGAAACATTATTCTAGACTGTTTAAAATTGATGTTTGAATTTAACAGAAAGTTTAATAAACACACATTTATATAATTTTACTTTAAACTCAAAGTACAATAGAGGATGTGGTGAATATTATACTCGCTCACAAAGATACGGACTAAAAGACAAGAACACATTTGACAGAGACTTTCTTTTTTTGGGGGGGGGGGAAATCCATCAGAGTAGCTGCATCAGCTATATACTTTCTGAAGCAGAGCTCATTAAGGATTCTAAAGGTGGTAGTCAAAATGTGGTTTCAGCCACTGAGTGCTAAAATCACTTTTCTCCTCTCTCTTTACCCTGCATTAGAAATTCCAGCCTGGAAAATCTGAACATAATCCGAAAACATGAAAAGGAAATGAGTGTGAATGTGAGACGGTGAATAAACAGGCTTGGTATATTTCCATAGGGTTCCACATTGCTGTGTGGAGCAACTGGGGCCGGGCCATATGTGTCAGGAATAATTAAGGCTCCGTCTTTCAGTCCCCTGCGTCTGTCTACCCTTCTGTAACAGAACTGATAAAGCCATGCCCCCCTGGTGTCCCTGATTCTGACCCTTGGCCCCTACCTGATCTCTTACCTCAGCTATTCAATTTCTAGCCAACCCTGCGACTTCTGTTGGTCTCTGACCTTATCTGGCATATAATCCTGATAAGTATCACTATTATGACAGCTTGATGATATAGATACCGCAGTACTTATTAGAATATTTAAGCATACTGATGGCCAGAAATGCAATGTTTTACAATGCACTGATTCCGTCTTGATATACTCAATCATTTGGGTTACTATATTGTTTAAAACACACTATATTTTTCGGAACTTGGCACAAGTTCATGTTTGTTTTATATGGTTTTGAAAATGTGTTTTGATTTTTTTTCTCAAGATTTTCTTTTTTATTATTATTATTATTATTAATATTATTGACTCAAATATCATGAATTCATAAATACCATTGTTTTGGGGCAGTCAAACCACATTGCATTTTACAGCTTGTGCTGAACTAATGTTGTCTTGTCATCAAAATGTCAAATTATCTGTCATTTTTGGAGATTTACTGACTATGACACAGTCACTGACTACTTGTTTTAAATGAGCCATTTTTCTTCTTCATGATATGCAGATTTTTATTTTATTTTTTTTACTTTTATACCCTCCAAAAAATAAAAAGAAATATGCTCATCATAGAAGAAGTATATTCATTGTCTGTATGAATTGCATTTTAATGTTTATGAAGTCATAGATAAGACAAAAAATGTGTGTTAGTGTTGTAGTAACAGTGATATACTATTATAGTTATTGTTAATTTTGAATTACATTGTTACATTTTCTGCTTATTTTAATTTTAGTTAAAGTTTTAGTATTTTTGTTTTATTATTTATTTATTTCATTTGACATTTTATTTCGATATCATTTTTATCTTTTTTATATGTGTTTATATACTCTATTAAGGTTTTGTTTATTTAGTGCCTTGGCAACAAGCTTAAATAAAATACTTTCCCTTAGTTTATATATATATATTAATGGTTTTAGTCAACCCTATCAATGACCTGGTTGGCACAGTTGTAACAAAACAAGACATACAACAAAACAAGATGTAATGTGGACCAGATTTCTTAACCACTACTTTATCCCTCTCTTTTTTTTTTTTT
>NW_015505247.1:1582871-1634690 GCF_001515645.1 Sinocyclocheilus grahami | reverse complement strand
CCCCCCAGAACAATTGCGGAAGGTCTGGACAAGTGCAGACGTTGGAATGAGACAATGAAAGAGTTCAGGGCTCACAGCCTCATCTGTAAAATCTCCCTCTTCTGGAGGATGTCCATCTGCCTATATAGTATCTGGTTGCAGAAATGAAACACAAATTTAGTCAATTTTGATAGGGTTTTTTGCTTAAAGTTAATAGGAAATGTATGTTTGGTCCAGCCTGCCCCTGAATTCAAGAGACTGGACCCAAGCCCTAGGGTGCTCTTTGGTAATGACTTTGTTGCGGTTCAGTTTAATTTCAGTGCTCTGTCATGTATTATTCACAAGTCTTCAGTTTGTCCAGTCCTGAGGATATCATGCTTTCGTACGTGCTTAGCTTCAGTGGAAAGGGAGGTTTTTTTGTTTGTGTAGTGATTTTCATTGATGATAAGCTCCATGCTGAAGTGGTTCTGTATGAAGTGACTGGTACAATGTAGCTGTGTTTATGTAAATAGAGATTAGATTGAATGCATACAGCTAATGTTTATTACTTGACATGCTCTTAAATATAAAGGTTTAAAAGGGGTTTTCACAGTGATGCCATAGACCTTAGTCAGTATATCGCCATGATTAATTTTGGACAGGAATGAAAGGCTGTGAGGGATAGATGTACGGTGCGGTCACCGGATTGTACTGTTGTTTAACAACATGTGGATTGTTTACCTGACAAAACGTCTTTCAGAGAGAGAGAGAGAGCGAGAGAGAGAGAGAGAAAGAAAACTCCATGAAACAATTTTGAAAGTTTTGAGTTATAAAAATTATGTGATCTTGTTTTCAACTGAATATGGTTTCAAAAAACTTTTGGTTCCCCAAATAATCTGTTCATGAACAGAACCATTTTTTAAATTACCATTTAAAAAATCTAAAGAACCTTTTCCACTATAAAGAACCTTTATAGTGTAAAAGGTTCTTTAGATTGTTTTGTTCTCCATTAAAGCTGTATGTGTGTACATATATACATGCACACACACATCAAGTGAAAGCGACATTTGCAAAATTTCCTTGAGCTTCTTTTTTTCTTTTTCTTTCTTTCTTTCTAAATTAAAGTAGATTCATATGTATATATCAAATTAAGATTAAGCAGCAGTGTTTTTGTGTGTAAACACAAAACCTATAAGCTTAGCAACCATTTTTCTGCCAGAAAAGCAGCTGTAGTTTGTCATTTGATTTTTTTTAAACATTACATAAAAATAGGAAAGCCTTCGTCATCTTAAAATAAATTCTGACCTTTTTTTTTTTCTTTGAGAAATGTTCTCCATTTGACGAATGTTCAGTTGGCCCAGAATGTTCTTTACATCTGAGCACTTTCGAAGGGAGCATGTCAACATTAGATTGATTTCTCTGAATTTGACTCCAGTCTGCTGTTTATATCCAGTACCGCTCATTCCATACACAGTGGCTGTGCAAGGAGGCATAGATTTGGATAGGCTAAATGGCAGTACTCTGTAAGTGAATGAAGCAGTGGTTAGCATCATGATAAAATATAAGACCCTTTTGGCCAGCTTGTAGGCAACATAGACAGACGGCCATGACTCATTGCTACTGGAGCCAACCTGTCTGCAAAAGTACTCAGAACCTGGACCCTGGGTCAGACGCCCCCCTCTGCCTTCTCCTCTGTCCCCCAGCTGCTGGCCCTTGACAGGACGACAGGCAGCCCCATACATGGGGGTGTTATATGGGCTGTTTGATCGCCCCTAGTTTTATTTTGTGTGTGTGTGAAACGGAAAGTGGGTGTGAGAAAGATACCTGATGCAATTTGCTACATAATCGCTTGTCTCCTTTTTTTCCTCCTCCACCAATGTTTTTATAACAAAGGTCTAAAGATTTTTTAAAACCCTTTCCGCTGGGCTCTTTTTAGTGCAGTAGAAGGGTGTTGGGTCATAAACCACCATGTCCAATGCAGTCATGAGTAATGTTTCTATTTTAATCCACAGCTATAAACAACATGCATATTTTCTTACAGTGAAAACAAATAGACCAAGTTGGTGAGAAGCCTTTACCTTTCAATAAACAGTGAGTACCATTTATTTTTAATTTTAGCTGGAACTACTCCTGTGCAAGCAGTAGATGCTTTTTCCCTGGAAAGCCATTGGGAGCAGCCTGCTGTTGTTTTATCAATCAGTCTTCAATCAAACTACTAGGAACCAGTATCTCTGTCTGTTTGATTTGTCTGACCAAAGTAATTTTGGTAGAAAGCAATTTCACTTTCAGGGCAGTGTTTTATTTCACTATCCAGGGCAGTGTCTCCATTTCACCTACTGAATTAACACTCATAGGATGTTAATATAATTCAACTTTATTCTGGTTTAATTTGGATGACCGATGGATTTTAAATCATTGCCGTTGCAATGACAAATGTGGTCAGCTTTTCATAATTGGAAAAGAGAGAAAAGTCAATAACATAAGAGTAGTAAATCAGAAATGGGGAGACCAAGGCTAGTTGTCAAACTTTTTACGCCAGTTAATATTTGTTAGGGTACATCAGTTTTGGTTAAGTCTCGATTAAAGTCATGGCTACTATGCCATTGAACATTTCCACTGTTATTGCCCAGAAAAAAGCAGGGTATGTTGTCACACTATGAGGGGTAAGTTGTCACAATAAAAGTTGCCATTTAAGCAACATAACCTAACCTAAAAAAAAATTTCAATAAATAAAATTCAAAAATACTGTCGTTCTATTCAACCTTTAAATCAAAATCCACTTTCATTAGTTTATCTATATAGGAAATATATGATAATGGAATTGTAGTTTTGAGGACATAATTCAGAAACATTATTCTAGACTGTTTAAAATTGATGTTTGAATTTAACAGAAAGTTTAATAAACACACATTTATATAATTTTACTTTAAACTCAAAGTACAATAGAGGATGTGGTGAATATTATACTCGCTCACAAAGATACGGACTAAAAGACAAGAACACATTTGACAGAGACTTTCTTTTTTTGGGGGGGGGGGAATCCATCAGAGTAGCTGCATCAGCTATATACTTTCTGAAGCAGAGCTCATTAAGGATTCTAAAGGTGGTAGTCAAAATGTGGTTTCAGCCACTGAGTGCTAAAATCACTTTTCTCCTCTCTCTTTACCCTGCATTAGAAATTCCAGCCTGGAAAATCTGAACATAATCCGAAAACATGAAAAGGAAATGAGTGTGAATGTGAGACGGTGAATAAACAGGCTTGGTATATTTCCATAGGGTTCCACATTGCTGTGTGGAGCAACTGGGGCCGGGCCATATGTGTCAGGAATAATTAAGGCTCCGTCTTTCAGTCCCCTGCGTCTGTCTACCCTTCTGTAACAGAACTGATAAAGCCATGCCCCCCTGGTGTCCCTGATTCTGACCCTTGGCCCCTACCTGATCTCTTACCTCAGCTATTCAATTTCTAGCCAACCCTGCGACTTCTGTTGGTCTCTGACCTTATCTGGCATATAATCCTGATAAGTATCACTATTATGACAGCTTGATGATATAGATACCGCAGTACTTATTAGAATATTTAAGCATACTGATGGCCAGAAATGCAATGTTTTACAATGCACTGATTCCGTCTTGATATACTCAATCATTTGGGTTACTATATTGTTTAAAACACACTATATTTTTCGGAACTTGGCACAAGTTCATGTTTGTTTTATATGGTTTTGAAAATGTGTTTTGATTTTTTTTCTCAAGATTTTCTTTTTTATTATTATTATTATTATTAATATTATTGACTCAAATATCATGAATTCATAAATACCATTGTTTTGGGGCAGTCAAACCACATTGCATTTTACAGCTTGTGCTGAACTAATGTTGTCTTGTCATCAAAATGTCAAATTATCTGTCATTTTTGGAGATTTACTGACTATGACACAGTCACTGACTACTTGTTTTAAATGAGCCATTTTTCTTCTTCATGATATGCAGATTTTTATTTTATTTTTTTTACTTTTATACCCTCCAAAAAATAAAAAGAAATATGCTCATCATAGAAGAAGTATATTCATTGTCTGTATGAATTGCATTTTAATGTTTATGAAGTCATAGATAAGACAAAAAATGTGTGTTAGTGTTGTAGTAACAGTGATATACTATTATAGTTATTGTTAATTTTGAATTACATTGTTACATTTTCTGCTTATTTTAATTTTAGTTAAAGTTTTAGTATTTTTGTTTTATTATTTATTTATTTCATTTGACATTTTATTTCGATATCATTTTTATCTTTTTTATATGTGTTTATATACTCTATTAAGGTTTTGTTTATTTAGTGCCTTGGCAACAAGCTTAAATAAAATACTTTCCCTTAGTTTATATATATATATTAATGGTTTTAGTCAACCCTATCAATGACCTGGTTGGCACAGTTGTAACAAAACAAGACATACAACAAAACAAGATGTAATGTGGACCAGATTTCTTAACCACTACTTTATCCCTCTCTTTTTTTTTTTTTTACTAACAGTGTACATTGATTTCAGAACATTGACTTGGACATTAGATATGCCTGTAACAGCCTCAGCACTGGCAAACATTTTGCTTATAAGTACCATGCTGAACCATCATGTAGGTGACAGGAACTCGTCAACATACATTGCAGTGCCTGCTCATTCCTTGCAACCCGTCAGCGAGGATATTGCATCACTGAGTCCTGGAAGACCCATCAGCCTCTTGGCTCTGGGAATAGTGGGGGCTTCCCTCTCACTGGCAACAAGCAACCTGATCAGCAGGCATTATCACCTCATAATTACAGTCCTTTTGGACATATTAGCGTAGGTGCTGTGATCCGGTTTCAATGCGGAACCCAATTCCCCAACACATTCCCCACCTCTCCCGTTTTTACAGATGCCTTCTCAACAAATAAGCCTTGTATAAAAATATCCCCCGGCAGTAATGGTTCTCCGATGCAGTTGGCCAGAGCATTTGGCATGTGATGCGATGCGGCCAATGGGCAAAGACTTGGGGTGAAGCGTGTTGGGTTACCTGAGTGGGGCATGATGATTTAGCATGGTGAAGGTATTTATATCAGCAGTGAAAGTGTCATGGCGAGAAGGTCAGAGGCTTGAGTAAACACATGAGTCTGCCGTATCAGAGAGAAATCTGCTTGTTAAACACGCAAGGCCTGTGTGAACACACATTTACACAGAGCACATATGCTTCTAGAGCTTGTGGTTTTGTCATATCAGGAGGCCTGTCTGACTCGATGAGATCACTCAACGAGAAATCGAGAGTTACATTTCCCCGCTTCTTTATAGCACAATTTATGTCAATTGAAATTGAGTGGAACCAAAATCAAATGTACTGAGTCTGACTGAGGTGATAAAGTGCATATTTCCCCAGTGTAGTAATATGGTCGAGTTTCTTTCACACTTTCTCTCACACAAACACATACGTCTAACAAGTCACACATGCAAATCTCTGACCTGCAGAGCAGGAATAATATAAAAGGCATGAGAAATAGTAGGTTATCAACGTGCTCTCTGTGGGGTTAGCATTTGCTTTCCGTGTGCTTCCCTTGCGTATCAGTTTCAAATGCCAACACCGGTGTAATTGCACCATTCCAACGTGTGATAGATGAAACCCTTATGTCTTCCCTCAGTCATATGATGAGAAGCAAGAAAAACCTGTGTTTATTTTTTCCAGACAGCTACGTGCTGTCTCAAATGGAAGCTATTACCTGAAGCCATGCTGGGCCAAACAAATATTTATTAAAGGGGAATTTGAGCCCTAAACACTAGTTCTAAACTCTAGATTTGTGCAGCGTTGGACTGAAAAACAGGCTTTTGCTTCCAAAGCTGAGAAAGCATGAATCCCTGCAGTGAACAGTCACCTCCTTTTAAAACTAATTGCTACAATCTATTTCCAAAAGCAAGAAATGTATTGATGTTATTACCTATATTTTGAGGCGTAAATCATGAGTGAGTTTTCAAGCTTTAATGAGTTAACCGTTTCAAGTTCCCTCGCCCTCCTCCTCATATCATTCCATACATGACTTTCATATTTGTCGAGTTAAACGCGTCAATCCTCATTCAAGCTCTTGGACTCGAAGCAACTGTGGGCCTCCAGGACACCTGTGTAGACCATATCAAATGTGCCACTCAGTCTGTCTAACGCACATACACACTTACTTACTAAGACACATTTTTTGAAGCACTAATATTATGTATCTGTCCCTTCAGTTTTTTTCATAACAGAGGTTACCTTTTCAGCTTTTATCTAGAATATAATGTGTGTATGTATTTATTATAAATTGTACAATTAATATATAATTATATTATTATACATTTTTGTAAAACTTTTTTTCAATTAACAAAAGGACATTGATGATAAATATGTGTAGGAAAAAGAGATAATTCATTCATTCATTTCAACTACTTCGTCATAGTTGCTTTTGGATTTGAGTCAACATCTGCTAAGGGGTAATAATTGAAGAAAAGTAAAAAAAAAAAAAAATATATATATATATATATATATTCCCTATTATTTACAACAGGATCTGCATTTTCATTGGTTTAAATAAAAGATTTATGTTGTAAGTGACTATAAACACAGCTTTGTGCATCAAAACCACTCCTTTCTTGGTAAAAAATAAATGAACTTGATATTCAAAAATCAACAAATTTGCCATGGCTGAATGTAAAATTTTTGGCAAGCCAAACGTATCAGTGTTTGAGTAGCATGTGATTTTTTAAAGCCACGAAATAAACTTCTTTTCGTAAAATAACTATAATAAACTACGTAAAAAGTATTTCGAATGTCTCCAGCACATTTTATAATTACCCAAAAATCAAACATAGTTCCCCCATTATGCACGTTATCACTTCCGTCAAAAACATCGACATAACACTCTCATGGACATAAATCACTTCACTGACTACTTACCAGCTAAGAAATAAATAATTATTGCCTTAGGATCTATCTGTTTTCACATCCACATCATTTAAGTATCACAACAACAATGTCTGTCAAAAAATAACATGCACAATACATGGTAGTATTTACGAGAAGCAGAGGTCCAGCGAGTAGGCGCATTTTCTGGAAAACCCACGCTACCGGATGTTTTGACTACATCATTGCTTTCCGAAAAGGAGAAAGTAACGACCTGAGTGGCTTCAACATGCAATCTGTCAGAGCCAATCCCTGTGTCCCAATGTGCATGCTATCCATCCTAAATAGTATGTGAGATTAGGATAAGTGCGTCCCAAAGCATAGTATGTTGAAAAGAGTACACGTTGCGCTTTGGCGAAGGGTTCGGTTCAGAAAGCACAAATAAAAAGTGTTAAAAACTACAAACATGGTGGATGTACACGACCGACGGTTAAGTAAAGAGGTTTAGATAGAGGGGTTTGAGTTAGCCTACTAACAATCAACATTTAACCTGGTAAGAAATGTTTATTTCATGTTCCATGTTATATTTCATCTGCAACAGCAATGCGAACATTTATAAACATCCGTTTATCCATTAACTTTTTAATGCATCACTAATATAAAAAAAATATTAGAAGAATTATCCGCATGAAAGACCCACGGCTGGCAGATCAACGTGCTACTTCTTTTCTCTCTGATGTGGTAGGAAGTTAAATTAAATTAAATATGGATGATGTTAACTGTACAAGATGATTGATAGGCCAGGTTACAGTGACAGGGTGCGTGTAACTATGCAACAGAGCACAAAAAAGTACATACTTCAAGGGTGTAGTATAAGAAGGCAAATTGGGACACAGCAAATAACGTACATACATAGCACACGTGAGTATAAATTTGTTCTTCACTTGCTGAAATTGAAGTGATATATTTCACACTGCATACTAAAGAGATTCAACGCCAATCCAAAAGAAAGTTGGTGAACATCATTCAACATGTGTTGGTTTTTGACAGAAACAGGAAGTTGTACGTTATATTTTGATATTTTTAAAAAGCACATTACTGTAGTTCAATTTGACTCTCATATGCTGATGTAATATCTTGAAAGGTGGTGATCTCAGTTGTTTGAAAGGTTAAGGCAATTATCAAAGTTTGATAAAAATGTATAAATAATAAAAAAAATTCCAATAAATGACAATAAATTTGTACATGATTTGATACATTTAATTACTCCTTTAGCAGATTTTTGACTCAAATTAGTTAAAAATGTGTTCTCTGTTCACACATTTGTCTTATCAGAGTGACCACAGGTATAGGTCTTCACATTAACTACAAACATTTTTCAAAATTTAAATAATTTATTTTGAATTTATTCTTTATAAATGTTTTAAAATGTTCACTTTTTGTGTGTGAGACGTTACATGAAAAGAGTGTTTATGATCTATTGTTTAAATAGTACTTGGTTTGATGTTTTATCGAAGGCATGTACATCAATCCATTCAAGAATAATCAAAATGCTCATGAATTGTGTGTGTAATTTCAAATCAACCGTAAAAGGGTCTCTATTTTTCAGTTTTCAAAACTTAATTAGGGTTTTAATCAAAACTGAAAACAGACTACTGCCTTAGTAGCTTAAAGGCAGAGTTGGATGCTATCAGTTCACATGCACCGCTCTGATGATGGGAATTGTTCTGTGTTTTGATAGGTGCCCAAATTTTGTAACCACTCCTCAGCTGCAGCCCCAAAAGAGTAAATGCAGAGTTTGTTAATGACTCTTCCCTCACTCAGGCAAAATGTTATGGTGCTGCTCTGTATATTTAGCAATTATACTGTAACATAGCCTCATTTGTAGAGGTAAAATGTACCATTTAACATTTGCTTTATAAAGTGTGCAAGTACTTCAACTCCTGGAGGATGAAGCTATGAAATCCAGAGAAACTATTTTTCTTAGAGGTAAATAAATAAAGCTGTCTCCAGCCCCCAGTGAAAGCTCCTGTTAAAGAGTGCGATTAACTCATCTTAACGGAGTGTTATTTTTCTGTGCCGTCTCTCTTGGCAACATCAAAACATTTTCCTTTTCCACCCACAAATGTGAGCCCTGACATTGACATGGTATTAGTCAAGGCTTGCTGTCAGAGTCCGGCTGTGCAAATTCAAGTGCAGGTCTTCGGCACCTGTTAATCAATGCTGCAGCACTGTCTCGGTCCAGCCACAACGGTACACGCACACCATCTCTGCAGCTGTTTTGGCCCCTTCAACCTCACCATCCCCACCCATCGCAAATGCTTGCTTTTTATTAGCAAAATAAGTGCGTTTAGCCAGTTAGTTACAGATATTTCTGTTACCTCAAAACAGGTGAGGTCAGGTGATAAGTTCATGTTAATGTGAAGTTTAAAGCTCATCTGCGGGATACGAAAGCTGTTTTTGTTTTTTCTTTTAGCGCTGAGTGGACACAGGAGTATAATAGCTCCGTAAGGCGGAATATATATTATGGTGACCTGCATATTTCATATTTCGTAGTTGCTCCCCTGTTGCTCACCTCTGGGTTGCAAATGTTCTTTTACTACTTAAATAGTTCCATCTCCTCCCAAAAAACATCCCATATGGTCCCCCCATTGTTCCGACTGCCCTACTCCCCAGTGTCATGCCTTGTCACTGTTATTATAGGCTTACACTCTCAAGACGCCGTGATTTGTTGTCCTCTTCTGGCTTTGAAGATCTAAAGAGAAGTGCAGCATGAGATGAGGGGAGATGAAGATGAAGTCGACAGCCGTGGCCTTTATACGGCCGCACACATAAACACACGACGAAGCATGACTATACACAAACTCTGACAATCCTGAGTCAAGAGGTGCGGGTCAAGTTACGATTTCCCTTTTGTGTCTTTAAAAATCCGCAGATGACAATTACGGCGGATTTGATTAACTGAGAGGGCGGCGCAGATAGTCCGGGTTTTTTATGAAGAGCCGGCAGTTCGGGTTTCACTAGCTGTCATTTATACGGCCAGGGAAAGGAAGGGGGAGTCCCTTTACTGCCGAGCTGGGGCCTGGGCCCAGACTTCAAACACTACTCTCCAGCATAGCTTTTCACTTTTATAACGCGCAGGGAATGAGAGAAGGCGCATACACAGCACTTAAAATGTTACATTAGTGGAGTTTAGAGGAGCAGTGTTTGAACTCTGAAGATCTTGCTTTACTTGGACCTTGAACTTCAGACCTGTCCATGTGACAGCTTTCATCTCCATCGTGATCCAAGATATATTTCCAGTGTCTGTGTAACAGATCATGCATGGTATACGTTTTATTTTTCATTTTATTTTATTTTATTAACAAATAGTAGTAGTAGTATTACAAGATCATAGTCATAGATTATTTATTTAATTTAATTTTATTTCTATAGTGTCTTTCTAAAAACAAATTTCTATCAACCTTCAGTGCGGAAGTAAGCCTATGGGCGAAACTTCTGGTTCATTAGCCGCTATAGGGAAATAACGAGAAGAATAACACCATGCAGTAAACGTGCACTACAAACCAGTGTGTTCATAATTAAGATGATACATTAAAACAATGTGGTAAGACACACCGATTTGCAACATCAAGCAGCAAAACGAGCCATTTTGTACAGCTAAAAATAGCTGGACGTGGATGAGACCGGAAGCCAGACCCATAAAATGTACAAATGGCCGCGGCTGCTCTTACAGGAAAAATAAAGTGGATAGTGCTTTTCTAAAAATATTAGATTTTTACTATTTTTTAAAGGATGATGATTATAATGATCATTTTTATTGTTATTATTATTCTTCATCATCATAAATTTCATTTTATTTTTTACATTTTATTTATATAGCACGTCTGTTTTTACTTTTTAAATGTTGATGATGATTAATAATAATAATCTTCAAAATCATCATCATCATACATTTTATTTGATTTTATTTATATAGCACCTCTCTGAATTCAAAGATCATTTTGTAGAATCATTATTTTTTAAATGATGATTATAATGATGATGATATCATTATCATTTAAAAAATAAATAATACTTATTCTACAAAATGATCTTGAGTTTTAAAATTGCATTATTATTATTATTATTTTTATTAAAAAATAATAATACTTGTTATAAAATTAAGACCAAATGATTTCTGTAATCAGCAAATACAATTTCTTCATAAGGCCCCTTTGCTCCTCTCTCTAAACCAAAACCCCCTTTTACCAGACCATCCATGACAAAGGCTGCCTGTAGTCCCTTGCGTTCGGTCACGAATGGATTGGGCCCACTTGTTTTTACAAGCACCCCGTGTCAATGGTCTAGTTTATTGAGACAGGTCTCCTCTTGGCCTGTGAGGCACTCAGCCGATGGACGGCACGGATGAGTAACCCTTGTGTATAAATAGCTTCCTTCATTAAATCAGTTGTTCTCTTAATTGAACTTTAATAAAGAATGACTTATGCCTGCCAGCTGTTTTTATATAGAGCAGACCTGCTTGTGGTGTATATAAGAGGAGCATTATTTTAGTGTGCCAGGCCGATTGCAGGGTGTACTGGGTGTTATCAACGTAGAAGGTGAAAACAGGAGAGGCCACCAGCCAGCCTAATGCATTCTGAGGTTTCATTGGTTTATTTTCCTAACAATAAAATAAATGGTTTGGTAATTAAATTTTCGGCACTGGCTTTAGACCTAATGGGCATCGGTGACAAGTGTTAATGTATGGCGAAGACGCTGAGGGGTTTGACACAAAACACGCCGGCCCCGTTTATGAACGCTACATTCTCTAACACACTTTTCTCCACTGTCTTCCAAACCTGCAAGCAATTTTTACCGTGAAGGGCCAATCACACTCTGCTGCCAGGGCACAGTTTGCATTAATCTGCTAACCTAATGCACTGAACTCTCTCAGCTGCACTGTGATACTTTTCTCCAGCCATTTTTTTCTGTGTTTCTCCTCCCTGAGACAAGAATTCTTGAAGTGAGCCGTTGTTTGAAAGCGTTTTGTGGTCTCTGGCAGCAGCAGCTGATGGAAATTTGCTGAGTTGGAGCCCTGAAATGTTGCAGCTGTCTCAGAGGAGCTCGGCCACAGCTCTGAGTCTCATTGCTTGGCCGCTGGTCAAACGGAGGGAGAGCACTGATTGACTCCCTCCCACCCGCTCTTGATTATTCTCTTTCTTCCATTACGCCTTATGCCACTCTATCATATATCACTTTCTCAGTCATTTTAGCTTTTGCATTTTGGGACCCCCAATCTTGTCCCACAAAGCTATTACCTCATCTGTGGGTCAAACATTTATGAAGATTCCTTCTGCCCCATTGTATGGTGGAAATTGAATAAGGTTGCATTACTTTAGCCCATGTTTACAGGACCTCCTGAGCCACAGGAGGAAAGGAAGAGCCATAACTCTCTTCAGAGAGAGAGAGTTTTTAGGGGGAGATGCTCCAAAACAGTGTGAACCCATTTGTACAGTATGTGTGCTGCACTCCGCTAAGAGGAAAGCAGCCACTTGTCGTCTGGAGAGATCGAGTAATGTAATCCTTCACAGCCCAGCAGCACCGCTGCCACATACCTCACTAATAGCAGGTTGATTATCAACAAAACTGTCCTTTAACACATTCCCGACATCTGCTTTCTGTCTAAGCGTGGAGGGTGGATACGTATAGACGTTGCAGAACAGACTCGCACACACCACTTTCATTGTAAGTGTATTTCAAAACCACCTTCTGGTTCACAAATTATATATACACATTTAATGCATGCTTGTAAAAGTGTGCACACATTTACACTTTCATGTGCTTACATTTACGCATTTAGAGTGTCTAATGCTGCTTCTGCTCTAAAAGACACATACTCACACTTTGTTTCATCCATCTGTAGTATACAGGCTCTCAGTGACATTCTGTTGACATTGTTTGGCACCGTTTTGATTGAGAGTGTTTTAGATTAGCTGATAATGTACCATATCCTCTCACTATAATGAGCTATGATGAGTTCTGACTTTTGTTAGTGTCACTTCCTTGGTAGAGTTTATAAAACTTAAGCACTATCCTGGAAGCCCCTAAGCAGTTATTAAAGTGGGAATGAAGTTTTTGTATGTGTATGTGTGTGTGTGTTTTCTTTTTGTAATTTTGCTGCGTTGTCGCTGTATATGACTGAATTCAATAATGTACATAACACCAACTCCTACAATGTCTAAGAAATACTGTATATAAATAATTCATAATATAAAATTATAAACTATAGTGAAATTATGAACAATATAAAATTGTTAAAAATATAATATTATTTATATTATTTAAATATTAAAATAAAGAAGGTTTTTGTTTAAAAAAATAATAATAATATGGAATGCCCATGTAGTCAAGATTGAAATTATGCCACCATCAAGCCACACTTTTGTTGCTAAAAAAAAAGCCAAAACTGGTCTTTTTCATGTAAAATATATTTTATTTGTTAAAATATACGTGAATTATTGTTTATCCTTATTAGAACACACTAATCAAATTGACACAATTTACAACACAGAAGTACTATGTATACTTTCCCCCTTACCCATCATAATCTTGTTCATTCTTAGTCATTAAGTGAGCCAAAACTAGCATCAGTGTCCCATCCAACAAACAGAAATAGTGCAAGATGCCCCTGGTCTTATGGTATTATTGTCAGTATGATATTAACATGTATAACATTAGTGCAGCAGAGCATCTCTCAGTTTTTCTTAAATGATGACTTAAAAGCCTTACTACTGATTCACTGGTTCCCCACAAACCCACATCGGTTTGATTGACACATGCCTCCCTGGTTGTTGGGACATGTTGCTGATTGAGGCATGGCATGCGATTTCCCACTGAACCCCATCCCTGATTTTCACTCATCACGAAGCCCTCTGAAAGTCCATGGTGTCTCCCCTCAGAACTGATTTCTCCAGCTTCTCGGTTTCCACATCATATGGCTCCTGCAGCCGAGGCCAGTCGCTTGGGCAGGCAACAAATGGAATCAATTTATACCCCTGGAGCAAGGTGGTTTTGATGACATCTAAAATGTTCACAACGTAAACTCTGGATATAAACATTTCGGGTCAGGAAGAGTTTAGAATTGTCTTTCATCAACATGCGCAAGGAAGATTTTTGACTTGTTTTTGATAGATGGCCAGTCGTGTGTTCAAAATGTAATTCAATTTGTCATACTATGTCCTGACATAGAGAGAGAGGAGGGTGGGGGAAGGTCTGGAAGACGCATGAATTGATAGGGTCTTATTAGATCTGACCAGAAATGTGTGTATTTGGAAAATTAAAGGAGGTTGTGATACCTGCCTGTAGGGAAACTCAAAAAATACATAATCATAAATAATGAAACCATCTAACTGATGGAGTCAAAGTGAATATATATATATATATATATATATATATATATATATATACTGTACGCTTGAATAGAGGTCTAAAATTACAGATCTTATAATTGTTCAGTAAACACAGATGAGTGATACAAGCAATATTGGTCTTTTCAGTCAAAACATGAATATTTAGTTGGCAATATAGCTACTAGGGCTCTGGTAAGAAAATTTGAAACAGTGTATTGATTTATTTTAATATATTTATTAAATATTTTTTATAGATTTTAATATTGTTTTATTTTTGCCCAATTTTTTCTGATAATTAATGATATTTCAGAATAATATGAATGAAAAATAATGAAAATGGAAATGAAATAACTTTTTTGTTATTAAATAGATAGATAGATATTATATAAATTATATATATTAATAAAATATATATTTTCTAATTATAATAAAAATATATAATAATTTAAATGTTCAAATAAACTAACCCTTACATAATGCAAGCTATGTAAGTAGATATCTTATAGTGTGTGTGTGTGTGTGTGTGAGTGAGAGAGAGAGAGAGAGAGAGACAGAGAGACAGTAGCATATTATGTCATTTTTATTCTGTACTAAAGCATGCAGAAATTCTCCTTCACCGCTCACTTTTATATTCTCACACAAGTAAACAAACTATTTTACTGTTAGCGATCAGAAGATATTGGTAATGCAGTGGAATTAAAACTAGACTGAATTTTCCAGCCTTGTGGTTTTAATGTTAGTGTTAAAGTACAAGGTTAGTGTTAAAACCCTACACTGTAAAAGTCTCTTTCTGCAGCTTGACCATCTTAATTGATCCTCCATTAGGGCTTTATAGACACTGTGTCCTTCGTCCTGTGCCTCTTTTATAGATACTAATAAAATGTTCAAAGTCCCTGTGCAGCTCCTTATCATGCAGCAGTGTTTTTATTCCCTGCTTACACCGGGAGTGTGACTCTGTCTCTCTACTGTACAGTCTGATGATGAGGGTACGGTTTCACGGCCCCTGCCTTCATGTCGCAGCCTGGCACCATTTTATGACTGGAAAAAGAGAAAGAGGAAAAGAGAGACGCATTAAAAAACTAATATAAAGATACACAAGATGGGGTGGGGGATGCAGGGAAATAAGCAATGTTTATATTCTAATTTGCACAACTCAGTTTATGCTAAAATATTACAGTATTTTTTTCATAATATACACACATTTTACAAAATAATTTTCCAGTAATTAAAGCTATATAAACAAAGCCTATTTCATCTACATAACCACTGAATCTGGTTCATTCGGCAAACAGTGAAGTAGCACCTATAATGACAGGCCTCTGATTACAGTTTGTGTATATTGAGTTACTTATTTGTTTCAATCATATATTTCCATTTCTAGGTGGAAAAAAAAAAGTTGGATTTAGGAATGGGGAATGTGGTGGAATTAAAAACTCTAGAAGGATATGATGTGAGCCATTCCTGTACGTACACTACTGTAAATGGTGAGAGCAGACATTGTCCCATATTAAAACATACATAATGTAATGTATTGTTTCAATTTGAGACAGTACAGCAAACTGATTATATAATTTAGCTTGAATGCTTTTGCAGCTGGTGGGTTTTTAACATTTTTTTAACTTATTTTAGAATGTAAAAAAGTTCACAATAAGAAATGTGCTAGAGTACTGAGAATTGTGCTTTATTTATTTGTTTATTTATTTATTGCAAGAATAGACCAGAAACTGCAAATTACACGGAAGCAACAATGTGTTAACAGTTTGTTACCATTATATTTTTTAGTGTGACTAACTGTTATGGCGAAGATACCTGTGAAAACATTAAGAACTTTGTCATCTTTTTCACAGTTTAATGTGTGTTTGGTAGAACAACTGTTCCTGTGAGTTCTGTAGAAAGGTTACACTCTTAAAATCTAGAAATAATGTTTATTCAGTGTTTATGCATGTATCTGTGAGAGTGTTAAATATGATGTATTGGTTGGAAATAGTACCAACTCAAACCCTTTAGCATTTATGGATTTTTCTTTGTGTTTGGTCCACAATCAGTCTACCGAGCAGCAGCCCTGTACCACATATAGTTTCAAAGTATATTATCTTGAAATAGATTTCTATGAAGAGATGCAAGAACAACTTAACCTAAGTGAATAATTTGCTGAAACACCTTAAGCCCCTTTCAAACTAAATTACAAAATCAAAGTAACACTTTCAATAATTATGCTAGTATTTTTAAATCAGGGTACGAAGGAAAACAACAATTAACAGTGAAAGTTCCCTCACTCACTAACTTTGTCAACTTGCCCTGATAGGAGAGGAAGTATCTGTTTACTTTGTGATTACGACAATTTTGCTGTCGCGGGGCAGCAAATTCAAACCAGTCACGAGGCTAGATTACTCCAGACAACACGAAGCCTGTACAACCGCGTGCATCCAGTCCTCCGTCATCGGCATGTCTTTATGGTGGCTTCGAAGTAAAATAAACCTTTATACGTAATTACATAGAATTCTGTATATTTTTCTGTCCGTTCCCCTCTAACAAAAAGGGTATATTTTAAGGGCCAAGCATGTCACGCTTAACCACTGGCCTACAAAGTAGATCACACATTGGAGGACCTGACCCGAGTCTCTTGTTTATTCAGAGCAAATTCTAGAGAGAGGGTAAAAGGAGCCTTATTCATTGCACATTCCAAATCACATGGACTGTCATATTTAGACAGTTCATATATCCCCGCTTCAGAGTTGCCATGTCGTGAAAACATTATCAAAGTAAATATTATGACTGTAGACATGTTCTTTTATGCAAAGAGTGCTAGTGTGAAGTTGGGTCCGATCTTCGGGCCTCGGAATCGAGCAGGCGGTGAGACGGCTGTGAACATGAAAGCACTGGGGTTGCTTAAAAGCATAACCAGGCTTTCAGATGATTCCTGATTGTGATTTTATTCTGTGCTACTGTTTTTTTTATCAGTCAGTCAGCATTTCATGTCAGGAAACAAGCTAGAGACGAGTTTGGCTGCGTGCCATGTAGACCTGAAAGCGTGCACCTCAGAAACCCAACACGTGTGCATACGGTGAGATCTGGACAGTGTCCCCGTGGCCAGAGAAGGATGTGAGCAATTACCAATTCTCAAAACACTACTTTACCATAGTTAAATATATTACACGCCTTACACCCGCACCAGCCGCGGCCCTCTCTCACTGCAGCCTGGGATTCGTGGACCTTACAGAAATCCAGCCACCTTCAACAGGCACAGTCTACTGCAATTAACCAATCATCATAATCATCATCATCATTACCATCATCATCATCAAAATCATAAACTCACCGAACGTGCTTTGTACAAGGTGCTTCAACCTAATTTACACCAGCCAGTGTTAGTTTTTGTTTTATTTTCACTTTTCTTATTGAGAGAGAATTTTAAAATATAAGTATAGAGCTTATTCTTAAGATGGTACGAAAATATCCTTATCCTGTTCTGTTTTTTTCAGATGTACAGTAAAAGATTTAGGGCAGAATGGGGAGTGTTGCAACACAGGGTTAAAAAGTGACATTTCATGTCTGGCTTACAATGTTAATGAATTTTAATGAATGATGAATGGCAGAACTGGTACTAGAATTAGCAGATTCTTATTCTTAATGTGATATGTAACATCTAGCTTTATAATTAATATTTATCTATATGGTGTATAAACTATATATATAGTGTATATACTACAGTTAACAGAGCTGTTGGCTAATTCATACATGGCGCATAGTATTTATGTATTTCCATGTTTGTTTACTACTTTATTTGGTGTTTTGGGATATTCACACCAAAATGAAATGTGTGTTATTTATTCACTCTCATGTCATCCTGTATGACTTACTTGCTTCTGTGGAACACAAAAGAAGATATTTTGAAGAATGTTATACAAGAAAATCAGATACACGAGGGTAAATAAATTGTGACTGTTTTCAAGATTCATTCAAGATTCATTCATTTTTTTATTTGTCACATACATGGTTATATAGAGAATATATGACCAGCAGTGAAATGTAAGTCAGGTCCGCTCCATGGACAGTGCAATTATTAAGAATACAAACACAAGAAAATTATATATAAATACAGGTATGGAAAACGTAAGATAAAAAAATAAGAATAAAAATAAAATGCGCAGGACAGTATACTGTAGCTTTTGTCGTAAGTGACCAGTGCAGACGATATGTGTGTAAAAACAGAGAGCAAAAGAAAGTACAAAAGTAAACAAAAACACAATCTAAGTGGAGCGACCTGGACGGCATCCGAACTCAGCGGCGCCATCTTGTTTTTTTCATGTTAACTATCCCTTTTTACCATTTTAAATTGTGTGGATGGGGAGGGCATAAAAATAAAAGTAAACTTGATTAACACTTTATTATTATTAAACCCTGCATGGGGAATGTTCTGAGGAGTTGTGTTGTGTTTTTGTAAAAATGTGTAAAAACTCAATAAAGATATGTTATACTAAATTTGATTGACACAATATAAAGTAATGCACAAAATGTAAATGTGCATCTTTTCAATTCGTGTTAACAACCAACTCTGGTAGTGCGTTGAGTTTCAACAAGCACCATACTTGACGTTGTTTTACACCGTTTAGAAATAACCACTGAGTTTCTAAACCATTTGAATTTGTAGCATGCAAATATGGGAATATTACATAAGAATTTGGCACCCATATAGCACAAAAACAAAACGGAAACTAACGCTGAAACATCACTCTTAACACTCCCCCGATCTCCCATAGCGCACTGAGTTGATCATATTTACTGTAAATATGCAGCATCGACAGTTTAATATTGCTTGTTCTTGTTCGAAAAGAAATCCACGATATTCCAATATATTTTCTTAACTGCATGTCTGCTGTGATACTTTCATAACGGTTTAGAAACACATGCACATAAATCCTCCATAAAATACCTCGACATTTTGCACTTGGTGCGCATTGAGTGCGCATGCCACAAAGCCACACACAATCCCTCTGGCCATGTGGGTGTCCACCTCTGTAATCCCAACAGACTGATCTGCATTCAATATGGGGAGTAATTGCCCCTCAAACGCGACAAAATGCGCAGCGCATTGGTTGCGCAGACTGCAGCACACACAGGCCCCAGTGACACTCGGTGCTGCAGTCCATGGAAAAGGCGGGAGGACACCGGCTCATTTTGATCCTGGATTTAAGATTAAACAATCCTGATTGCCACAAATCAAAACCTGGACTGTAATAGTGAACGCGGACATGGTTCCATGCATCAGAGACAAATTAAACAAACAATTATATCTGTCCTGGGTAACCGCTTCTCGGATGCTCACTTTAAACCTTAAGTTTACTATGACACGCACACGGGAAGTCTTTGCATTAATAACACCAATTTACTAAAGCTGTCAGACGCAATTAAGAATGCAACAACGCAACGATATTTATTGTGATTTTTCGGTGGTGAGGGCTTTTCCTGAAACAAGTAAACTTTGTAATTATAGGAACATTGGGAATCAAATGTAAATCCAAACAACGAACACGTGAAATAAGCATGTTTACCATTGAAAATAAATTGTTTTAATTTTATGCTCTCAAAAAGCTAAATAAAATAGACAAAAAGCAAATCGTTTATAAAGAATAATATGCAATATACTATTATACTATTATATTATTACTATTTAGCTATATTATATTATTGTAGCTTATGTAGCCTAATATGTCATTATTATTAGGCATTTAAACATTGATTATTATTATTATTATTATCAGATTTAAATATGGACATTTTGTGGACAATCTGAGGTCGTTTCTGATTTATGGACATGCAGCGGGATTGCGGGCGACGCTTACACTCAATCACCAATGCAAGCTCCTCCGATATCACGCTAAACTGAGGGCATAATGTGTCCACTTGGACTGAAAGCCGGTGTTAGGTTGCAGCGCAGTAGCATCTGCCTAATAGATATTGCAGAGTCTGAACACAAATGGGCTTCTCTTAGTGTATGCTATATCACTTCACACCGTTCTCAGGTAGAGTCTGTCTGTATAAATGCTTTATCTTTTAAATGGCCGCATTTAAACGTCCCGATGAAAACAAATCACTGAGAGTAATGTGCTTAGCTTGAGTTTATTTTACAATTTAGCACGCCTGCCTCTACCGCCATAGACTAAATAAGCACATTGTAGTCTAAACATTGTACATATTGTTCACGTTTCTTGAAAGATAAACTAGAACACTGAGTTATTTTATGTTTTTTTTTAATGACCAAGCAGACATAAGACACGGGGAGATACACATTTGCTGGTTAATATAATATAATATAATATAATATAATAATATTCGTTTATATTTTGTCAAGGATTCTTACTGCATGTATATAGCTAATTGGAAGGTGACATAACTGAAAGGGATAAACAATGAATCTCATTTCAAAGTCATTTCTGATTTTCATGAATTCTGTCAAATAAAATTAAAACCATCAAAAACAGTTATTACTTTGCAAAGATTGGAATTACAAAATGATTAATTTTGAGGTGTGTGCAATATCCAGATTCAATTAATCTTCAAATCATGCACTAAACCTCTAAATTAGAGTAATTTAGGAGATAATTAGTCCTGCATTAAGTCCTTTGTGGAGACCAGTATAATCTGGTTTTATTGCTTTACATCTGTGGTACAGAGTTACAAATAATTCTTGTGTGAATATTATGCAAATTCCCACCAGGCGTCACACACATCCTCAGGGTAACTTTGAGAAATAATTAAAATGAATGACTACATATAAACGTGCATTAGATATAATAAATTTAACCTATAATATTATCAAAGACACAATTCATGATAATAATTTGCATTTGCCGTGGGCTGCAATGGTTTATAAATGTATAAAGGCGTTTGTGAGCGAGCAAAGAGAATGAAGAGTTGGTGGCTGTGTGTGTGTGTGTGTGTGTGTGTGAGATGCTTCACTTGTGGTCTCCATGGTCTTGTACAGCACAGATGAAGGTTACTGACTCTGTGTCAGTGTGCAGGTTACTGTTTCTGTGGTCACATTGGCCTCTGTCTAGGTTTATGTATCTGTGTGTGTTGCTGAGTGCAGACTTTGGCTCAGGCTTATTCTGATATATTACCATTTGATCCTTCAGTTTCCTGTCATTGATCAAGCCCCACCTATTCAGCTGATGGGCCAGAGGAGAAACCCGATCACCTAACAAGAAAGAAGCAGAGGAGAGAGGAAGGATAAAATGAGAGAAATGGTACAAGCCTTCACCACAGCCTCTTTTTTCCCTTTTTACCTAAAATACATCCCCCTCTGTGCATCTCAGTTTTACTGTATCTACTTTACATTTACACATACTTAATTCATCAGTGACAGCTTGTCTGTATAAGCTGCCTGTTCTTTGCATTTAGAAATAGTATCTGGCAATTGACAATATTAAGCTAATATTAGGCATCTTCCCAAAAGTGTTGTAGTGTTCACACACAGCAAAATCATCTCGTATATGTCGCTTAACCACAGACAGGCATTACAGTATCATATTTACCCTGTGATTATTAGCTGACAGATCTGTCATTAAGGCAAATATCAGGAGAGTGGCAATTATAGTCTGTGGACTCCTTTTACACTGACATACATCATCCTCGTCTTCTCTTTTACACTTTTGAACACACATACACACTCACACAAACACTGAGACACTGAGTGACAGTAGATCAGCTAGCCTGGCCCCGTGGAGGTCATAACCCACACCATCTGGATCTGATCGCACTGTGCACAGAAAGGTTCTGGGTTTGCAAGGTATAGCCCCTTTGGCAGTGGGAACCTGCTATGCAGTCGATCTCATATTCGACTGTTGAAGCTGGCCATCTGAATGCATATTCATACTGTTCGGTGCTGCTGAAAGACAAGTGTAATGTTTGGAACTAGTGCATGGAAAATTCAGATGTTGGCGCCTTTTTTGTGATGATTTAGCCATCCAATAAAAAAATTTGAAAAACATTATATTCTCCCATGTGAAGAGGGAAAGAAAACAATGACAGATTTTTTGGGCTTTTTCTGTAAAAGAAAAAGTTAACCTGCGTCTGTCAGGAAGCTGTTCAAGTTTATGATTGGCCTCAAGAGCTCAAGTCATTCACTCCAGCGGTGTATCTGTCAATTACTGTCCTTATCGGCTTACAACTGGAGAAGGTGAGCGAGTGACAAACCTCTCTTTGAGGTTTTAGGTTACACAATATGGTAACAACAAACTGTCACTGGGCTTTAGAGGCCTCATGGAGGAACCTTGGGAATTCCCACCCTGGGTCAATGCACATAGTGTCTGATTCCAGAAGGTTTGGACAAGATTATCTCTTTGCAATGAACTTAAACTTCAAGATCTGTGTAATCAGTGTTCAACAGGGGTGTTCAGTCCCTATAATGCTGTGAATGCTCCGCATACCAAAGTCATTTGAGAGAATGAGTTCGGGGACTGGTTAAAAATTAACATTATTATAAATTCCATATTCATGAAGTGTAACATACTGTTGGCTTCCATGATAAAATTGGAATTTGCATAACCACCTGTAAATTATTTATTTTCCAAACAATGGTCATTTTCTGCAAATTTGGGACAGTTACGGGGGGAATACGGGTGAGTGCAGGGAAAAAAAAGCAATTTTGCAGGCAGATCTCACATTCAAATCACATTGTTCTTGTTGCAAAACTAACTGGACTAAATCAAAAGAAAACAAATTGTAACTATATTTTCATGTTTTCTCAAGCAAAACAAATTTTGAACATCTAATAAATACATATCTTAATTTTAAACATATCTTCTTTCACTTTTTGGCATAGACAAAATATGTTGAAGGTACACATTATGTGGTAACATACTTGAGCAAACTAAACAAAGTAAATGTATTTAAATTTGGGGAAAACCATTTGTTTTCCCCATGCTTGACAAATCTTGCATGTGTATATATAATGTGTGTATAAGCATGTGGGAAGGCATCGAAAATCCACGGTGTTTCTTATTTGTTGTCTCTGATCAATTAGATAGCATACCCGGTTAAAATTCATCACTCGCCTATTCAGAGTTTTAAGACTAGTGGGATTGAAGTGAGGATTGAGCTAAAGGCTATGTAAGTGTGGATTTTTCCTTTTTTTCTTGTTGACTGGATTTTTAATCAATCTTTTTCTAGATTATTATTAAGTACCACTGCTGCAGTGAATCGGTGGCACTTTAAATGTTGAAGCCAACGGATACGTCTCGCACCCAGTGAAATATGAAGTTGGGTCTCAGTAGCCCATGTCCTTCTGAGGAGTCTTGTGGTGCCCTTGTCACAACGGCACTGACAAATGATCAGGCTCAAATAACAGCACACTGCACTGACAGTTCCACAGAGACATGTAAACAAGATTTTGATGAAACTAAATTAAGCGTGTAAACGTTTCTCTCCAGAACCACAGCACACCAACACGCTATTCTACCTGTCACTGCTGTTGCCTCAATTTCACATTCTTTTGCTTTGTCTATAACTTTTGAATTATGTAGCCAGAGAGTATGTGAGGCAGTGAACAGAATCAGGCTCACAGCACATAATGTATGTAGATGGGAAAATTGTGCCAATTTAAATATTTAAAAATGAACTAAAAACATAGTGTTTGCGAACATAAAATAATAGATTTGTAATAGATTTATTAGATTATATAGGTTCCATTTTAATTTTAGATAGCATTTTCTTTACAGTAACGTGCTGATGTTCATTATTTTTAAAGCATATCATTGCATATTATTAAAGAAGCAAAATATATTTTATATAATTACATCCTATTCAAATATCAAAGACTTAAAATGTCCACCCAAAAATGCAGTGACTTTATTTCTTCTGTGGAACACTAAAGAATATGTTTTGAAGAAGAAGAAGAAAAAAACACAATTGGAGCCCACTGACTTCTACTGTAGGGACAATAGAACATTTGTCAAAACAGAAAGGAAGTCATACAGTTTTGGAATGACATGAGGGTGAGTAAATGCGATAAAACTTAAAGATAAAGTCAGAAACTGGTGTTCAATAATGTTAAACAAAACACCCTCTTTATTGCGTAGCTGCAATTACAGTTGATATTGCTGTCATATAAAATTTCCCATTATGTAAAGAGGTAAAATATTATTTTGTTGGTATGTTTTTGGTATTGTAAGGTCAAAATATGAATCATTGGACAAAAAGCATTTCACATGATACAAAAAAAGTAAAGCAATGTATTAAAACATGCAATGTTTTTCAGAAGGCTTTAATGTATATTAACTTTCATGTTCGCTAAATGTATTCAGTGCAGTGTATCCAAGTGATGTCAGTTCGTTAAGTTATGAGGAAGATATTTAGGTTCTACAGTTTTATTACCAAATACAAATCAATCTCAATTTCAGATTTAGCTTAAAAAACACAACATTGCAGCAAATGATCTGTTTGCAAAAGTCTGTAAATTACCTGTTCCTAATAGGTTAAAACAATTTCACTGTTGACCAAAGATCACTCCAAAGCTTCAATGGTTGCCATTGTTGGTGAGGAAAAGCTGAGAGCACATGAAAGACATGGGAAGCAATAAAACCACCCAAGGGCTCAGATCTCCCTCTAAAGCAATTATCCATTTAGTTTGCTAATTTAGCTTTTTCTTTAAGTCTAGCATGAAGCAGGGAAAAATTAAGACCTCAAACGGAGAAAAAAAGACATCTTATCAGAATACATCAGCCTTCCATCATAACGGCAAGTGATTGTTATTACGCCAAGGTCATTTCACTGTGTATGCTATTTCACAATATTGTTAAGCGGCTCATATTTTACATGTGACAAAACATCAGTCTGTATCTTTTCAGCAGAATCTTAAATTAAATAAATGAGGCCCTACCATAGCACTCCCCTACTGAGCGTGCAGGCTAAGATTGCCCCATCACTCTTTATTATTTCTCTACTTCACTCCTTGCTTTTATTCAGTTTATTAAAAGCTGGAAAGCTAAGTGTCTTTTATATATAAAATATTTACAAACTTCATTTTATTAGACCACAAACCATAGTTTTACTGTTTGACAAGAAAATAAGTTGAAGTGGAAAAAGTCACATTGCTCAGCTCATTGCAGAAGGCATTTGAAATGTCACCGTATCTGACCAAAGTTATCCTTAACAGCATCAATGCATCAACAGAGGCCGGATAGTTGGGCTAATGTAGGTCTAATGCAGCAAGCGGGAGCTTGTTTTTATTACTGTGCAGCCCAGTGTTTGTGCAATTTCTCGATTTTCTAAAGCCCACGTTGACAGGCCCACTCTTTGAGCCAAGCCCCAGCAGATGTCCAAACATCGGTTAATGTAACCAGCAGGACCCGTGCACCCAGCACACAGAAGAAAAAAAAAACATGGTGGCCAAAGTAGAATAACTGGAATAGCCAATGATTTCACACATCTAGGAAACTGTTTAATGTAATGATGTGGTTTAACAGTTATAAACAAAGCACACCATCTTCAGCCCAGCGTAATCCTGAGAGGACTCCTTTATGTGACTTTCTCTCCAGGAAACATTGTGATGAATCACTTGACCTCTGACCCATAGGCAGTGAGGGAAGTGTGTGTGTGTGGGTTTCAGAGCCATTCAACCAAAGTAAATGTATATCTCTTGTATATATCTTATATAGAACAGTATTACTATAACAATTAAAATAACTGTTTTATTTATATATATATATATATTAAAATGTAATTTATGCCTGTGATGGCAAAGCTGAGCTCAGTGTCACATTATCCTTGAGAAATAATTCTAATGCTGATTTGATATATATAGTTCTAAGACGATTTATTCTATTTATATTGTGCCAAGGACTGTATTCTGAATATTTGTAGTTTGTGTTGTACAGCACAGACAACTTGAAAAATGTGAGATGTGAGAAATATGAGATAACTGATCTTTTTGTCTAATCTGAGTGCTTTGCTTCTCTTTTATGTTCCCAACATAACAGAAATCATTAGAGTGACCTTTCTTGGTGTTTGCTTTTGATCCTGTCTGCCTCCTAATGTATAGTTTGAGGAAATGATCCAATAAAACAGGATCATCTGTCTAAGAGCAAGACAGCTATGAGCAAATCAATATGATACTGTATACTTCAGCGCCGGCTCACATCAGAGCACGTTCAGCCCGTGCTGGCCCAATTCTGAAACAATATCCAGCAAAATAAATAAATTTCATTTTGATATACTTATGTTATAATGTTGATATAATGCAGTTATACAATGTTTTTTATATTATGCTCCCTCAAAAACAAAAAACAAAACCCTCTTTGTTTAAAACACTTCAAAATTCTTAGTTTAAAAAAATGTATCTGTGAAATATAATGGCAGTGTGGTTTTAAGTTGTACGTAACAGCGAGAAACAGGAAATAATGATAGTAGGGTGGAAGGCAAAAGTTAAGATAAACAATCTAATTTTCAAACTCCCTCTGTAAGTTATCATCATCTTTTTCTTTGATAAAGTCCCAGTCAAACTTCATTATGGCATAAATATGCTGATTGTTCCTTACAGCAGAAGTTTCTGTTGAGGAGGAAAACTATATATCAAAACCAGAAATTTTCACTCTTCATAACCAATTTATGGTAATTGTCATATTGATGAAAAGACAGTTATCAAATCTGTTTTTGTAAATGTCAGGTTTTCATTTCAGGGCAACCCATTGCACAGACTTTCATGTCATGGTTCTCTATTATTTGTTTTTCCACTCCCTGTTGGGTATCTCGGCACAGTACGATAATGCTTTCGTTTGTTTGGGCCTCCGCTGAGGATGAGAAGCTCGTCTGAATCAGTCGTTGTTTGTTTAGTCGCTATCTACCCTCCTTTGGTTTACAGCTAAACTTTGCAATGTGAACTCTATGCATCAAAATGATGGTTCACTTGAGCAAACCAAAAACAGATCTGCAACAAATTTATGTGACTTTAGTTTTCAACCTTGCTTTTTCAAAAAGCACAAAACTTATAATTGTAAAAGCTCCAGGTTATGACATAAAAAACTCATTGAGAAACTCGCTTATACCTCAAATATCTGCACATATTATTGCTACTAGCATCAGAGAATGAAGTAAATGCAGAGAGAAGTTAGTGTAATCACGGCTGTAGGGACCCGAGGCGATGCCGTTGTACCCCAACAAGTCATCAGGATCAAATTGCTGTTCACTGAGGGGAGTGAGAGCAGACTGAGTGTTAACTATCATGGCTTCCCTATAAACATGCAGTCGCACTTACACAGAGCCTATTGTGTTATTGAGTAGAGAAAGAATGGACAATATGGAAATGCTGGATAGAGAGAGAGATTGCGAGAAAGCGAGAGTGAAAAAGAGCTAAAAAAGAGGATATAAAGGGAAAAAAGGAGTGACTGAGTCAGAAAGGTAAAGGGAGCTCTGTGTGGATAGATGGGCCTGCAGGCCGTAGGGACCGGTGTAACAGCCTCTCGCTCTCAGGTGTCCAGTCGATAACTGATGCATTAGTCTAGAGCTCTGTGCCGGTTTTGGGTTTAAACACACATTTTCTTAATACAACATGACCCCATTTCCCTCTCTCATTAATCATGAAACGCAGTTAGACTGGCCCCCTCGGTCTCTGACAAAAGGGGCAAGACTAGAAAAGTATTTTCTTGTAAAACATACTCCAATAATCTTTGCAATCTTCACTAAATATTTTTTTTTCAGTGTACAACCCCAGTTGATTAATTAATGTCTTCAGAAGCAAAATGATAGGTCTGTGTGAGAAAAAAATACTAATATTTTAAACTTTTTCAACTATAAACCATTGCTTCCAGCCATGAGGGTGGATAAATGATGAAAGAATTTTAGGTGGAGTATTCCTTTAAACTATGTTAAACTATGCATTCATTTATGTGTTTGTGACCTCGATATTAAAAAAAAGAAATAAATCTGGACATCCATGAAGGGCTTTTGCAAAGTGAGAGGGGCTTTTCTCATTATATTTTTATATTATATATTGTTTGCTGTTTGCCATTGGTGTATTTCCAGCCATCCACACAAACTTGTCCGTTCTCTTACCCAGCAGCCCTCAGGCTCAGTCCTTCGGTAGTCCCATGTGTCAGATATTCCGCTGTGACTAAACATTTCTGCTCCTCTTGGTATACACAGTTTGAATTCAATTGTTTGTGAAAGTAAACACTGGGCTTTACGGACACATTATCCATGATTTAAACAAAAGGGTACCGGCCAGGTCTACAGAACAGCAAGTAAAATATATTCCGCTAATTTGTAAATAAAAATACAGCTGTTCTCCAAAAAGTGTAGTGGTAGTGAATCCTTATGTTGCCAATGATAAAAGTCTGACTTTTGTTAATTTGTGAATAACAATAAAACAATACCAAAGTCATCAAAAGAAAATGAATGTAAGATATCAATCAAAAGTTTGGACTTAATGACTGTTTCTCATGATTTGAAAGACCTTTTGATCTATAGGTTTGTGCTTAAATTAAATTAGTTTTGTAGACAGTTATAAATTGTGCCTATGTACAGATTTTTGTATAAATAACAAATATACATAAAATAACCACTTTTTTAATAATCAATTCATAATTGATTATTATTATTATTATTATATAGTATAAAACAAAGAAAGTCAGCATAAACTCAATGTAAAGTTGAGTGTGCCAAATGTTTCAAGGCAAAAGTTGGCTTCTTTGCAGCACAAATGTAAGAGTGATCTTACAGTTTTGATTTTACTTTTTTGGTCATTGCATAATTCCATTTGTGTAGTTTCATAGTTTGACTTTATCATTAATATTTTATTAAGTTATAATAATAGTGAAGAATGATTAAGTGAGGTTTTTTGTGTATGTTTATTGTAAATTTCACTTGCATTTGTAACATACTTAAATTTAGTTTTATAATTTTTTTAAATTCATTTATCAGTAACTTAAATACTATATTATTTGTTGTGTGCTGTTGAAATAGTCATGTAAACACATCAGTCTAATGGGCTGTCATTATTCCCACAGTATGGACTGATGAGAGACTGTGGCCAGTACATCCAACTTGTGTTCTCAAAGACTAGAGAGCTGAACCTGGGTGAGGTCAATACTGCCGTACTCTCTGTGGGTTAAAGCTGCCTGTTTGAGTGACTAGCGGCAGCTCTATAAAGGCTTGTGAGATCTGCAGGAAATAGAGGAAACTGGAGTCTGAGGGAGACTGGGAGATGGAGGCCACAGAAGAGCAAGGAGGAACAGGTCAGATTGGGTTTACTGGCCTGTCAGTCTGTCAGTGATACCCCCTCTGCATCAGTCCATCAGCACTGCGTATAGCACACACACGGGACACACACAGGACACACGTGCACAACTTTAAAAATACCCTTTCATAACAAATGTGCAGATTGCAGTAAAACGACACTTTCCAGCTAGCATATGTGTTTAGAATCCGGAGCTGATTAACACCCATTATGTGTAGATACAAATAATGTGAATTTCAAACATGTTTTGGAAAGCTGTGTCATCATCGGAGACAAAAACTTTGGAGAAATCCAATCCAAAAATGTGGCCGCATCGATGAGTGACAGGATGTTGTGGGAGAAGCAACACCATGTACACAGATACCTTCGGTGATACTGTGAATGTCTTCCAATATACACATGCACACACACACCCCCACAACACACTCTCAGGAATGGTATTTCAATACACAGACTGGGCATTATGGAGCGCTTTCTGTCTGTGTGGTTTCCTGTGAAAGCCTAGCAGTTGATTTTACCTTCAACCACAACAATAGGCCTGACAGCAAATACTCCCAAACATATACATACAGAGAAGATGAGACCAAGAGAGAAGGATCAGTGCATGTGTGTTGTGTTACAAGTCCAATAAATCAGAATGTACGTCTAGATGTGTAACCGACCCTTCTTTCGGACTTTAAATCACATATTACACATTAAGACATTAGGTTAAATAGTTTATAATTGTCTGCTGATCTGCCCTCTGCTAATGTGTTTAATATATTAATATCACGACTGGTGAAGTTCCATCATTGCTGTCTTCTGTCTACCCAGGGACACTATCTGGCTGTGAACCTAACGGGCAGATCAATTTAGGCCTTGAGTTTCTATCAGTATCAACCCCCATGTAGCCTCTTACCCTGTAAAGGCCACTTAAGCACAAGAGGTCCCATCAAGTTAACATGAATTCCCTCATCAATCGCCCTCTGGATTGATGGACATGGGCTTGGCATGTGTTATGTCTGATGGCCAGTCGAAGAGGTAACAGCGGTGGTATTTTAAGCATGGCGCTATGGCACTAGCTGTAATGTTAGCAATATACACACTAAGTGTGCGGACATGTACATGCGCACACTTATATATCATATATATATATATATATATATATATATATATGAAATCATATCTCAGACCTCAAACCAGTGTTGTATTTCCTCTGAAAGATTGTCTGAAAGAACAATATTTAACAATATGAAAAAAAATTGTTTATACATTGTGTCTTGTACTTGGACAGAGAGTAGCTTGACGATGCAAAAACCTGCTGTAGCTTGAATATAACTGTGCATATAAATGTACTTATGTTAAATGTGGACGATAGATGCCGATGCCTCTTTGTTTGGTGATCTTTTAATCTATTACCTTATTATTAGAATAGTGAACAGCTAGCGTTACATCCCAATTCATCATTCCCATAAAGTTGTGCTTTCACCCCACATCTTCACGGAAGTCTCTGTTTTCCTTCTCTCCTGGAACTGGGACTATCCCTCTCAACCCCCATCCCTCTCCCACATACAGTCTGTACCACTGCTTCATTTCTTTTTTTCCTCTTGCTCTTTCTCTCTCTCTCTCTCTCCCTCTCTGCCTCCTCCCTTGGCGCTCACTTGGGCGGGCAGCCGAATTCCTGTGGGCTATCCGGTTACCAGTTGCCATGGAAACCAGTGGGAAGGCAGCTCCATTAATCATTTAGAGCGAGCCCGAAGTGGAGGTCAGCCTGATTGCAGCGGATAGGGTATCATCCCTGTGTCCCACCAGGGACCTCCTTGATTTGAATTAAAAAAGATTAAGCTGCCCCCCCCCATGCACCCCTACCACCATGGCGCACCATCATCATGTGACCATGCTCCATGGAGCCATGCGGATTAAGAGATCGGAGCTGTGCGTTTATTTTTTAGAGACTCACTGAAACATTAGATGTGCACAGGTGTCTACAACAAGGAGCCCAGGAGCTTGTATAAGAAACGGACAAAGATTGTGCACACCCCTCCTGGGCCTTCTCGTCTTATCCTCCTATATTTTCTTTCTTCTTTTTTCTTTTCTTATATTCTATCAGTAACTTGTTGCTGCTTTTTTTTCAAACTGGAAGCAATAACTCAGTTTTACTCTCCCACTGACATTTCCCTTTCTTTCAAGCCTATGAAATGGTGCATTTGTTGCAAAACCTTTTTATAACTTAATAGGAATATGATTTTTACGAGCGTGTAGGACAGCTGCCTTTGGCCAGGGAGAACTGAGGCCAGACGTGTGCGTGGGTGAAGTTAGTGCAATAGCTCTAGGGTCGCAGTCCACCAAAGCCTGAAGCCTGTCTGGCTGGGAAGGGATCACTAGATGAAATGTGAAGAGCAGTGAAATGACCAAAAGCGTTAGTCCATGTGAAGTGGCCCTTGGGCCTCTGCTCGCCGGCCCCCTGTTCCCTAATGATGGCAGCATGAGTTTAGATTTACGGGGCCTCTGTGGGAACGACATGGAGAGCCATGAATCACCCAGGCTATGAAATAGTGGCACAGCCAGCTCCGCTGCAGCAGCTCCCAAAGGTGCCCGTCAAATTTACGGGCGCCTGTAGCACTTCAAAAACTTGCCATAACTTAAATCCATAGAACCAGAGAGGTAGATACAAGGAAGGTGAGGGAGACGATAGATGGGTTGGGGAAAAATTACAACCTCCTTCATGTTAGTCAATTAAAATTCCAATGACAGCCACTTTCAGGAGTTTGGGAATCTGCATTCTGTGTACAGTAATAGAGCTTAAACCAGTACCGATATGTAATGAGTTCAAGCTGTGTTGCTTTGATAAGTTGAGGGTTTTATCCTTGTATCCAAGTCGTATGGACTAGCCCAGGAGAGCAGTGTCTGTAAAATAAGAGCTCCAATGAGATTATTATCGGCTCTCCTTGTTAAAATTAATGATCTCGACACCTTGCTCGTCCAAGTTACAAGGCATTTGGCTGGTACGCTGCCTTGTTAATGTCCACTTTAATAAGTATTTCAGAAGCACTAGCCTCACAGGACCTGAACAGATGCTGGCCAGCATGTCAAGCTGCTATGAAGAGCTGGAGTTCAGACCGGCGATGTGAACAATGTCTGTGACTTAGGACATCTATGTGAGAAGATTTCACTTTTCAGATTTATGTGGTAAGATTACAGTCGTGATGTTACGGAAATAGTAACAGATCTTTTTTTCCGTATTGTGATGTACATCAGAGTGAAAAGGATTATCGGATAAGAACATATGTAATGCAAGGGTTTGGTTCCCACATATGTCCCACATATGTCACCACAAATTACAGGTAGAGTAGAAATACTGTAAAGCAGGGAGAGAAAGGCCAGTGAGAATGGTTGTCTCTGCTGAGATCTGTGTTACTATAGTTGACCATGTTCTTTTGTTGTATGATAGAAATCCATATTTCAAAAAAATCTTCTCCAACCAGTGGAGGATGGCTGCTGAGAACATTAGCATGGAGTCTTGCCTGCTGTCTTGCCAGATCAAGAAACATTGTCTGTGATGTAAATTTGATTCAAAATTGTTTGAATCTTTTTATGTCACCAATTTCCCCCTTTTTGGCAAAAATATTTGTACAGAATTGTGTATTTTTTAAAAGTTTTCTGATTTACAGTATAGCACATTTATAATTTTTTGTTTATATATACATATATATTTAATGCTGTGCTTATTCGCATCCAAAGTTGTTTTTCCAGTAGTAAAAATACTATTCCTCAATTGATTCTTTATTCACCAAGAACAATACTATAAGCACAACTATGAGTCATTGTTTACAATTGATGTATTTATTAACTATATCCTAGTACTGTAGTTGATGTAGATTCATTGTAGTAAAAAGTTTTGGCCAACCAGACTAATTTACATTGTTGAACTTGCATCAAACAAGACACAGATTCAAACAATGGCTGTAGTTCGCTGCAGTATTTTGTTTCTTCATAAAAGCCTATTGAAATAGATTCTGTTGTTAAATAGGTTTGGACTTAAAGTTTTGGTTTTGTGGTCATATTTTTGAGAAATGTAAATGATTGAATTAGTGACTAGATTAGACCGGACAAAAACTACAAATCTGCTGATCCAAAAGAGAGGTTTTAAGTGCTTATTTCCAGAAAGGACACTGTTTACAGCCCAACTCTTTATTTAAAAAATAAAGAAAAATAAAGATTTTGGTAATAATAATAATAATTATTATTATTATTATATAACATTTAATAATATATATTATTATTTTTATATTATTTTATTTTTGTTTTTATTTTATTGTTGTTGATTATAAATAAAAATGGGCAATTAGAGTTTTGGCTTTTGATCTTTTGGCTGTAATTTATCAATCTAAATTTTTTTTGTCACTCCATGATGGTACTGACACTGTGCTGGATTTATTTTTATTTTTTTACATATCACATGAAAACTGTAGATGGATGAAATTGGTATTTTGAAGATGTTTCTTTAAGGAAAAGAATTGTAAGGCATGAGGGGATTTGAACTTGAAAATAAGCCAACATTGCATCCTCAAATTAGTACCCTGCAATCTATAGTCATTTGCAGGCTTACAAAAACCCCCCCCCCCCCCCCCCCCCCCAAAGAAGAGAGCATTAATGAGTTTGACAAAACATTAAACTCCAATGTTGTGCTTGCTTTTCCACTCCATTGGGGAATATAGCATGAGGGGATTTGAACTTGAAAATAAGCCAACATTGCATCCTCAAATTAGTACCCTGCAATCTATAGTCATTTGCAGGCTTACAAAAACCGCAACAGGCCAGGAAATAACACTCTTGATTGTACAAATACCCATGACTGCAATAAACACTCTAACACCCCCATTTTAAGAGCCTTTCTCTATCAGTGACCCAAGAAGAGGAGGCATTTGTTGAAGGAGTGGCAGTTTAATTGCGGAACTGCAAGGCTGCAAATGCGCCTCTGAACAATGACACCTTTGGAAGTACAGTTACAGGAGAACAGGGCCCCTAATTTATGTCAGCACTATTCCAGGGTTGAATTTATTGATGGTAATGCAAGATGGTGAGATCTGCTTAAAAAGCCCCAAGCCCTCTTATTATACAACTTGTCTGTCTTTCACACTAACCTGAACTGTAACTGTAGAATCTTAGCTGACATGAAGGACATATGGCATCCAAAGAAACCATTAGAAGGACAGTACCCCTCTCGCTCAGAGGAATGTTAATGAACCCAGCGCTCCCTCCTCCACCCTCATACCGTTAAAGTGTTGCTAATGTTAGACCACTTGCAATCTGTGCATTTTTAAAAAGGGAACCGTGGAAGTGATTTGATGGAAAGTGAATGCTAATTTTCTGGTTGCTTTAGGATTATTATTCAAAGACAGGAAGAGGAAATATCAGGATGGAACTGGAGAGCAGGACGAATGTGAAAAGCAGCTGACCTGCAACAGAGAGGTCAGCTGGGAAGCACCACAGCCCCACGTATACATGGCTGGATGTATACATATTGTTTTAATGTGCAGGCTTGCACTTGTCAAGGGAAGGCATGTGTTCTATAGGCATGTTGACTCTGAACCCCTTTGACCCTTTAAAAGATAGAAGAATGTACTAATTCTCAATAATTTCACCTTTTTGTTTTACTGCGTTGGTGGGAGAGGAACATTCAGGGTTATTGGCCATCAGAGACCCTAAAATGTACCCAGTACCAGTCACTTCCCTCTTTGAATATTAAAGTTCCTCTCAGAGCCTTATCACTTCATCATTCGTATCACATTAGAGGTCAACCTCATCATGACTGTGAGGTTACCTCAACAAATACAGACATGTCGATATCAGTATTGGTTGTAACTTGTAATCTGCCGACTCGACAGTTCTGTGAGGTGTTGCTTACTATAGGCACTGAAATCAAAACCATTGTCTCTAGAGGACAATATTGATGTTTAGTATCGATACAACTGTGAAAACTTAAAGCCATATATGTTTCACACAATGAAAATGTTCATGTTTAGGTAAACAATCCCTTGAAGTCTTTGAAGGGTAACAGGACAAATAAATAATAACTTAAGATAAATTGAACAGGTGTAATTAAATCTGATGTAATTGTTCTATAATAATTCTAATGAAGTAGTTAAAGCATATATTTTATGTATAAAGCCAGCTGTTCAACATATTCAGACACTGAATAGACACTTTCTACTGTGCACCATCTCATTGCCTTTTATCTGCCCTGACCTGTGGGTGTAAAGTCCTTTTTAATGCATGACTGCTGAGGACTGCTCTGCTGTCCAAACGTCTGCTCCAGCTGCCACACACACTGTTACACACACAGTCATGAATATGATGGCTGAGTTGTTGCTATCCTGCATGGTATTTTTATTTTTTTTCATCGTTATGTTCAGACATGGTGTGTATAAATGTAAATTGTTCTGTTCCTGCAGATCAATGTATTTGCTTACTCATTGTGATATTAACAGTTTGAATTGGTTGGATTAATTAGCCATCTGATCAAAATGGAGGAAAACTGGAGGAAAAGGAGGAAATTTGATGAAATCTGTCACCATTTTGCTTTATAATGGAGATTATTGTATTGTAAAGGACTAAGGCTTGCAAAGTCTGAGTATATTGGCTTATGTTCATACAGTTTAATGAAATATATTCTTTAGATTTTGCCTTTCCAGATTAAACACAATTTTAAAAAAGTAATGAAAAAAAATTACAATCTGAAGAAACCAGTTTGCACAATCTGAAGAAAACTTTCTTTTTAGGTTGTAATCATATCTATGAAAAGGTCCATTTCCAGTGAGTTCCAGTTTGAAGAAAGTGAGAACTACAAGTGACTGAAACAGTATAGATTGACTTTCTCTTTTGGAATGGACATATGTAGCCATCTATCAGCTCTGTGCATAGGAGAGTGTGGGTGGTCTGGACTGATGGTATTATTGCAATTTGTATTCAACTGACAGTAATTCTAGTGTCCCCATGAAGAGACCCCTCCCCTCCAGCACAACAACACACACACATACATCCATCATACACTCACTCTCTCTCTCTAATATTCATCCTGTTGCCAAACGTAATTGTGAAAAATACACTATGGCTGATATAGTATTAAGCAAATGAAAAAGCTGAATATATTCAGACAGGCTGCATGTATTTTTTAATGTTTCAGTAATTTATATTGCAGGTTAGGTTGTCTTTCATTTAACATTCACACACACAATGTAATCAGGAATATTCAATTGTTTAACCAAAACAGTATGCTTATTTCGACACACTTTGACATTGACATACATTTTTAAAAATATAGAATGTTTCAGTAGTTTTAGTTCTATATTCATAAACCAAGGTGGCTTAAATAAACAGTGTTTTATCAAAATTATTTTCTGAGACAAAACTAACCGGTGTTTGGTTTCCTGTTGACATCATGGAAAATAAATCTAACTTTAAGAAAGTTAAAACTTAGATATATTATTTTCATTAAAGTTAGAGATGCTTTTTTTGCTTGTTTTCTAGTTGAAATGACTCTTATGTTAATTTACTTCTATTAAATGAAGTTTCAGGCAAGAAGTGCCTGAAATGCTCTCTCATCCTGGTTCATTGCTGTACTTTGTCTATCTACAAAGTACATAGAAAGTACCCCAGCACCAGTGGGAACCGTCATTGTGGTGTTTCACTGTTTCCTTTCATTCACTTGAGTAACACTGAAAACACCTATAAACTAAACGGCACTTCCTTTCTGGCATTTATTTGTCATCCAAAATGGTTAGGCCTGATTTTCACTGGAAGGAGGTCATAATGTCGTAACAATATTGTTATATAAAACAAATAGTAGTGTCGTTTATTTAGTATTGGAGCAATGCAGCCAATTTCCTATAAGAGTTGAGCAACAAGGATTCTCAAATGAGCCGTATAAAGACATTCTCCCTCCCCCCCCCCCCCCCCCACACACACACACAGCAATTCTTACTTTAATGTACCTTGGTGTTGATAGAAAGTAATGCTGACCTGAAGAAGTGAGAAACAAGGGGAAAAAATCAAAAGTAATGCAATATTCTTCAAAGTCCAAATGAGTTCTGTTCAATACACTTTGCTAATAAATATAGTTCACCATTTAATATAGGTTCACCAGTAAATATAGCAAACCATTTTATTACATATATACTCCAGTCATTTGTTATATAATGTTTCCACTTCATAGACAGTATTGAGAAATGGATGTATAACTTAAAATAACTAGTCATATTTTAGAATGTTCTAAAATTCATATTTTAGAACATTCATTTAGATGGTGAATTAGCTGAATCTGCGATTATATTCTTGCTATCATGCAGTTGTGAAGCAGTAGTAAAATATAAATAACAAAAGTCACATTGTAAATGTTCAATCCTAACACAGGTGTTTCTTCAACCTGATGATCTGTGTTAAATCAGTCACGTACAGAGAGCCAGAGATATAACCGTTTGTATACACATCTACCCAAATTGCAAAAAATTGCAACATAATCTTTACAATATGTGGTTTCTTATTGCCTTCTTATTTATTCTACAAATGCAGCAGTTTATGTCCTAAACAGACAAAATCCTTTATTATAGTTACAAAAAATTCTACAGTAAAAAAAAAAAAACTACAGTAAGATTGCTTTAAAAACACTCTGTCTGGTTACTGGATTCAGTTACATATAATAACTGAATTAAATTACATTTGGAAAAATAACCAACATTAAAAACAAACAAACCAACCATCCAGGACAACAGAAAAAGAATTAGCTGGGCATTCATGTTAGGCTCTGCATTACTCCATACAGCTGTTGGTGTTTTATTATTTATTTATTTGATAAATGCAGTCATGTAATCTGTAGTAAATCACAGAATATGTCTAAATCTACACAATTTTCTGTTGAATGTTTTATAGTAATCAAATTAATGTTATACAGTAATAATCAAAGTGAAGGTCCTAAGTCAATAACTGATAAACACCTTTAACATTTATATAATTGCTGATATCAGGTATGATGTATTAAATCTAAAACTGTCATATTTCATACCACAATATTTCAAAAAATGCTGACAATTGATATTTATGTACACGCACGGCCAACAAGTGACCTTCCCAAATAGGCTACTTTTCTATTTATTTTCATCTTTGTAAAACTATAAATAACAAATGTTACTTCTTTTTTTCAAATTTGTTAAAATATTGAAAAGCAAAATGAACTAACATGGTCTTTTTTCATGTTCGATTCTTTCTTATATGCATAGGCTATACTACAATATCGAGTGAAATTTCAGATTTGAATTGACCTGGTTTGACTTTTTCTCTTTTTTTTGGGTTGTTTCATCTACTGATTAGCCGTCTTGCCGTTTATGTCACGCATATGCTCAAATATTTATCATGTACCTTCAGATGGTTTTAATATTTATTGATTTGAGTAGCCTACTTTTAATGCATAGGCTATTTCTCCGCTAACGTGCTTGTTATTGCCATCATGTATCGTTATAACGAATCAACATTGATATGGCCAGCATTTTGAGCTAATCTTTAATTTGCATTTCTGTATTCTTGAGTTGAATACAGAAAGACGTGAGAGACAACTACTGCTGCTGTGCAGAGATTCGCCACATGTCTCCTGGGAGCACAAAAATCAGTGCACGTCACAATAAGTTGTGCACCAATAGACAGAACCATTCCTAATAGTTTCAGCTTGTTAAATGTACGGGGACAGTCAGAATGGGTGAAATTTGTGGCATTTGCATTTGAAGAAACGCACTTGTTAAAGGGCGCCATCATCGTTCTCTTTAAAGGGAATCATCCGGCTACAATAGCAAATTACCCAGAGCATATAACAAATTTCGTTAGCAACTGAATCAAATGTACATTCATTGTGATAGTTCTGATTTGTTTAGCAGAGGGTGAGAGTTGTAACGCATTTATGTTGCGATGTGTTTTTGGGCTATGTTTCAAACTCTGATATAAAATTGGCATATTTAGCCTATCTAGTTTTAAATTGTTATTTCTAAACCGAAAATTAATAGCATGTACAAAGTGTTGTTTGTTTGTATGCATCAAATTCAAGTTCAAAATAATGATGTCCCATGTACAAAACATAATTTTAAGCATTTGAATTCAAAAAGGTAAACAAATAGGAATAATTTTCTTTCAAAACAGCAAAATGGGTCGCAAATACAATACAAATACATACAACTCTAAAAAATATAATAAGGTATTGTGTGCGCGCGTGTCTTACTGTGTCAAATGTAGGCCTGTACATTTTTCCATTTAGTTCAATCTTTGTGTGTTTCTGAAGTACATGGAAAGTGTTACAGCGGTTGCTGTCTCGTGATTGCAAGCATTATGCACACATAGTCTAGGTCGTTTTATTATTACATTCAACTTAGTTATCAATTCGCGCGGAAACGTTAATACATTTCAGTTTTTAGTTAGGATGGGTGTCTTGCTTTTCTTCCGCTGAGCCGCACATTGACACAACACGTCTGGGTTTAATTATTTCTATTCCCGCTAAACATGACATGTCTGAAAGAATGTAACTCATCAGGTCTTGTGGTGCAAGCCACGGAGCAGCCGCGCACTGCAGCCACCCTGCGCTTTCGAGAGAGGAAAAAACATCTTGCAATAATCAGTCCAATTAGTGGAGGTCGCGGCTGCGTGCTCTCCGGTTAGCTGTGGGAGGTTGTCAAAACAGGGGGCGGCTATTAGACGAAACGCGATCCCCATTCATCAGCATTGTAATAATCACCGTGCAGACGAGCAGCGCAGGTCCTGCGAAGCTCTGATCAGAATGATCCGTGGAAACAAGCCGTTTACAAACAGTGTCAAGGCAAGACGAGTACCTTGATTTGGCTCGTCACTGACATACCCCCACCACACACAGCACCCAAAATCCTTTCGGTAGGCTATGTGTTTTCCATTGCTTCACTGCATTGTTATAGTTTCATCAGTGTCACAAATCGAAACTATTGGTAAAATACCTCGATTTGCGACGATCACAGAATAAGCTGACTATTTAGCCTTCAGCTGGTAAAGTATGTTTTATTGATCATCGTATTATATGGTCATCACCAATCCTGAAAATCAAATATTGGTATAGTTTGTGTTAAATGGATGATCCACATAGATTAGCCCACATAGAAGTAATGAGATCAAAGCAGCATGTGAAATACTTACAGCAAAGTGCAACCCATTTCTAAGGGCAGTGGCCGTCTATGAGGTCGGCATTAATAGCTCTGCTTTCATTTATTATTATTTTGCTTATTGTTTGCTTATTTATATCACAAGATCTACAAAATACATTAAACTGATTGCATAAAATTCAGCATGTGCCATTCTGTAATTGTAATCTGAGTGTAGACTTTAGGACTACTCATGTTAATTATGTGGCTAATTATATATTTTATATTTTGTATAAAATTAATAATAATAATAACAATTATAATTGTTGTGGTTGTGAAATGTTGAAATCAATAGATTCTAGATTTCTTGATTCATTAACAGTCTACTTGTTTCATTATGTTCAGAAGTATATTTGCACATGTGAAGCGACCCAGTGTACTTTATGCGACTATAAAATTGCCAGTTAAAGAGGTATATGGGAAATTTAATTGTAATCTTTCCATGATATTAACCTCAGAGATTGCTACATGCTTTGACGTGTTTTGAAAAATATGCCATGTAAGTTCTGAAGTCTTCTTCACTAACAAGCCACATCACAGGCCTTTACTGCAGCAGTGCAGTGCGGATATCTAAAAACTGCAAAGACACCAGACCTTCAACTAAGCAATTTTCCTTCTCCTGTATGACAAGGTTGGCATGTCTCAACAGCGTCAGGATTTTTTATTTCATGTAAAATGCGATTTTGCTGAACTTCCTTGTGGCCACAAGTAGCCTACCATTCAGTTGAAATCAGAGAGTGTTCCTGATTAAAGCACAACGTTGTTTCTGTGACACTACATGGTGAGTTAAAGTTCAGACTACAGACACTGACTGATGATATGCCAATAATGGTGTGCGTAATATGCATCATTAAAAGATGCGCCTCTTGCGCCTCTGTCACTTGTGTATAGCCTATCTGAGGTGTATCTTGCATTGTAAACTTTCAACGAATGTTTTATGGCTTTGGTTCTGAATATATATCCACTAACATACGGAGAAATGTAAAACTCAGTAAAAGGATGAACATATTACTGTTATTACTTCGATTAACTTTTATCAACAGCAGTCTTAATGAATCTGAGTTGTCTTACCGGTGTAAAAACGTCCCTCGCAGTGTTTGCTATCCGTTTGTGGTATGATACCCAATCGCTGTTCTTTCTAACGTGCATCCTTGAATACCGCTCTATACTACTTAAAAACGCCCTCCAACCCTGTCCCACTCAGGTCCATAATGCCTGGCTTTCACGCGTGTGCACTTGGAGAAACATACCCCCTTGTTTATCCTCAACAACTGCTAAATAATGCAGAACACAGCACAACTGGTCCTTTTAAATAAACCCTGAATTGAGCAGGGAAATAAAAGGCAGACTGAATGTGCTTGCAAAGACATGTTTGTGTCAAACTGTTATTTTATTTTATTGCATTTAATAGCAGTAATAATAATGTGCTGCAAAAAGAATGAGAGAGATCCTGTGTGGGGTTTCTGAGAGTTTCCCAAACGCTTAAATAGTTTTGATTTGATCAACAAGTTACAAAGTGGAAGGTTTGCAAGGTGGATTGTCTGCTTATGGTCACACACACTCCGGCTCCTTGGTTTGGAGAGCGTCTGGTGCGCAGTCTTGCTCTGGCGCTGTCATCTCAACTGCTGCTACCTCACCACCTCAAAGATCAGCGCTCTTTGGTTGCTAGAAGTGTCTGTCAAACCCCGGGCAAAAATGTAATATACAGGGAAAGTCGAGGCTATATTTCGATGTCGGTGGGCGGGCTCTAAATGAAGGGAATAATCAGTCAGCCAGCCCAAGGAGCCACCTCAAAGCATATCAGGTTACCTTGAATGACAGCGTAACCATGGCAGATAATTTGACTAAAACTATTGTCTTATCCTCATCATCCCCGGGTCAGATAACCAACCAATCACAGTTCACATAATCGCTTTTCTTGCCAGCTTAGAATAATATTATTAAAACAAGAGAGCGAGGTCCTTCTGCGGGAGTGCGTTATGCTGAAACGACATAGAAGAGGTGGCGAGAGACTCGCGCAGGAGGAACAACTTTCTCTCTTGTGCTGTACATGGATATATGGTGTGTTATGCGTGCTTGAACGGATCTAATGTTTTGTGCCTCTCTACACCCAGAGTGGGATTTGATTTCGTCAACTCAAGGAGTCATCCGAAATTTTTGTCTCCCAAAGGGTTTACTTAAAATCTGCCGAAGAACTTTCACTGTCATCGTCAAAACAGACATAATTACAAAAGGTGAACGTTTATTCGTGACAAACCATGTCTATGCTTCCAACATTCGGCTTTACGCAAGAGCAAGTGGCGTGCGTCTGCGAGGTCCTTCAGCAGGGTGGAAACATTGAACGTCTCGGGCGCTTCTTGTGGTCTCTGCCGGCTTGCGAACATCTCCACAAGAACGAGAGTGTGCTCAAAGCAAAAGCAGTGGTCGCTTTTCATAGGGGAAATTTCAGAGAGCTTTATAAGATTCTCGAGAGCCACCAGTTCTCTCCGCACAACCATCCGAAGTTGCAGCAGCTGTGGCTCAAAGCGCATTATATCGAGGCTGAGAAGCTCCGGGGCCGCCCTCTTGGGGCTGTTGGGAAGTACCGCGTCCGAAGAAAGTTTCCGCTACCCCGCTCCATTTGGGACGGCGAGGAGACAAGTTACTGCTTTAAAGAAAAGAGCAGGGGCGTGCTGCGGGAATGGTACACCCATAACCCATACCCTTCCCCGCGGGAGAAGAGGGAACTAGCAGAGGCAACGGGGCTAACAACAACACAAGTCAGTAACTGGTTTAAAAACAGACGTCAACGCGACCGAGCAGCGGAGGCTAAAGAAAGGTACGGGTTTAGTATGTTATGAACTAGTTTGTGTCTAATAACAGTTTCGATTACATGTTTAAAAGTACTTGGGACACTTTCTTTACATGGAATGCGTTCATTCACGCCGTGTAATGTACATTAAGTCAGTGGTCAGTATAACCATTTTAAAAGAAAAATTTAATAAAATTCCCACAGATGGATGGCCAGACAGTAACTACAAATGCCATCCTTTCTCCAATTCTGTTAAGGTCATTTTATATGCATATATTTATTAATGTTATTTTAAACAATATGCCTACTTTTCTTAAACGGGGTAGTTTTTAATGTCCTTTTCTAAAAATGACATAAAGCGTGCTGTGTGCATTATGGTGTAATATAACTTTAGGGGAAATAGTTCATTGATAATTAATAGGAAAGTTTTTCGAATTGAAATTCCCCGCGGGAGAAGAGGGAGCTAGCAGAGGCAACGGGGCTAACGACAACACAAGTCAGTAACTGGTTTAAAAACAGACGTCAACGCGACCGAGCAGCGGAGGCTAAGGAAAGGTACGGGTTTAGTATGTTATGAACTAGTTTGTATCTAATAACAGTTTCGATTACATGTTTAAAAGTACTTGGGACACTTTCTTTACATGGAATGCGTTCATTCACGCCGTGTAATGTACATTAAGTCAGTGGTCAGTATAACCATCTTAAAAGAAAAATTTAATAAAATTCCCACAGATGGATGGCCAGACAGTAACTACAAATGCCATCCTTTCTCCAATTCTGTTAAGGTCATTTTATATGCATATATTTATTAATGTTATTTTAAACAATATGCCTACTTTTCTTAAACGGGGTAGTTTTTAATGTCCTTTTCTAAAAATGACATAAAGCGTGCTGTGTGCATTATGGTGTAATATAACTTTAGGGGAAATAGTTCATTGATAATTAATAGGAAAGTTTTTCGAATTGAAAGAGTTATCTGTAAGTGCATTCTTGTTTAGAATGTGTGTAGTTGCATACTCCTTAAACGGGTGTCTTGTTTCACCCGCAGGCGAGGTAGTCAAGTTGAATCCACAGTGTAAACCATCAAACTAGCTCGTACATTTCCCGATACATAATTGGCTACTTAATTAATACTTCATGAAAGAATCTTTACTTGACATGTTGTGATTGAGAATTTAGATAAATCAGTAGGTGACACTGTTCTTAACCCAGACGATTAATTTCCAAACCATGTGAATAGTTAGGGCCTATAATTAGTTTTCTAATGATTGAACGTTCTTTAATGTAAATTATTAGTATAGACACGAATTAGAAAGTGCAATAGGACGAATGATTCCTACAGACACAAATGTACACACACACACGGTTGATATCTGTATATGCCTTATATGTACATGTTAGTTAGTAGCCTATGTTAGTAGTGTGATTCTCTGTTGTATAGATCAATTCTTTATTTATTTTAATTAGCTTTTTATAGTATTTTCTAACAAAGTATTTCTAATATAAATATTTCACACCTACAGAACCAACCCATTGTCTTCAAATGATAACCTAATAATATTAATTGTTGCTGTTCATTATACTTATATAAATATACGAATCATATTCGAATACTAACATTATTATTATTAGCCTATTATTATTATTATTATTATTAGCAGAAGAATATGTGTTTTATAAGTCAGTATTTCTTTCTTTGTTTGTTTTTTTAGTTCGTTTTTTAGTTTATCACTTAATTCTGTAATGTCATGGTTTTACATCAGAGTGAATGTTTAATAATAAGCCCATTAAGAGTTTTGAATACTAAAGTTGTCGGATGTTGCCCTAACCCAACTCTAAATTATTATTTTCACAGGGAGAATAATGAGAACTCGAACACAAACAGTCACAATCCATTAATGTCTTCCATGAATGGAAATAAGACTATTTTAGGAAGCTCGGACGACGACAAAACGCCGTCTGGTACCCCAGATCACACCTCGTCAAGCCCAGCCTTGCTCCTCACGTCAAACTCCGGGCTTCAGTCCCTTCACGGCCTCGCACCTCCACCCGGTCCCAGCGCCATCCCAGTGCCAAGTGCAGATTCCGTGCATCACCACCATTCATTACACGACACTATACTGAACCCTATGTCATCAAACTTGGTCGACCTTGGCCCTTAAACATGTGGACCCTTTCCAAGGGACGCTTGTACATGAACGTTTAGAGTAAAACATCTCCAGACACTTATTAAACAAAAACAAATGAGACAAGGAACGGACAAAGAGAGTTGTGGATGTTTGTCGCCTGACCTACTTGCAAAGCTGATATGGAGGGCCTTGATAGAGGTATTTTTTTAGAATGTAATGTCATGATGTATTGTTAATAAACACGCTAATAAACGTCTTAATTGTTGATATCAACATTATTTGATATCGTTATTATTTTAGATCGCAAATGACCCAGGACTTTTCAGTCGCATATTCCGTTTGTTTACATTTAGTTTAGTTTAGCTTAACTTTATTGTCTGTCCAGATTTCCTGAACAGAAATTAATCTTTGACACTGGCATAGAAAATACATCCTAACAGATAATACTATACATTCACATGTCACATAACAAAAAAAAAATTAAAATTAAAACAATACAATATATATGTATCCCCAATCATATGTATACACATGTGTACACACACCTACCCAGAAAGATACCTCATGATAATACCTCAATTAAGAATTTGGTTTAAAACAGTCACCGCCAATGGTACAAATGATCTTTTATATAGGTTCTTTTTAGCCAGCGGTATACGCAGCCTGCGCCCTGAAGGAAGAGCCTCAAAGCAGGAATGAAGTGGATGAGTTTGGTCTGAATATACTGCGATTGTTTTTTTTCCCATAAAGTGTAAAAACAGCTCTTGCATTGTACTCTGTTTCTGGCCGATTATCCTATTTGCTTCATTAATTACTCGTGTAAATTTATTTTTCTGTCTCATTGTTAAATTACCATACCATGAAACAATATTATATGTTAAAATACTTTCAATCATCGATCTATAAACAATGGTTAGGACCCTCCTATCGATGCTAAAAAATTTCGTAGTTTCCTGAGTAGACCTAAACGCTGTCTTGCTTTCTTGTTTATTCTTTAAAAAAGGCCATACATCGTTTGATTTTAATGGGATTTCGTTTAATGCAATGTTTTAATATCAACACAGCAATTTTGTAGGACTGTGGGGCATCTCTTCATTTTCATTTGTATTCTACTTTTGGAAAGCGACTGCATGTAACCTTTGGGATCAATAAACAATAAACTCCAAACTCATCATAGTTTCATATACCCTTAACAATAAAATAAGATGCATTTACTGAGCAAAGAAAATGTTTGAATGGTTTTGTTGTGCATGCTGTGCAATGGTTTGTTGAACAGGTGTCCTTATTTAATCGGAGACCGTTTACTAAAATGACCTGCATCTGGTCACGTTGTGGTACCGAAAGTTCAAAATAGTTTTACAGTGATCTTGATTCAATCTTAAAATTAAGCTTATGAAAATAATAAGCTTTTGGAGTTATAACAGTGAATGATGTAGTCCATGTTACAGTAGGGCATGTGACCGGTTATATTTAGCTACTTGACCACTAACCCTCATATATATATTTGTAATAAATAAATTAATAAATATTTATTTATTTATTTCGCAAATGCTTAGTTTGTTATGCAAAATCTTCGACCACAAACACAAGCGATGGTGTGTTTTTTTTTCTTCCTTTTTTCTTTTTAATGTTCAGAAACTTCACAGTTCCACATGCGGTTCTAGCTAATCTGATATTCACTGCTCCATAGTAGGCCTATCTGTAATTACAAATACATATTGTAACGCCGCACAATGCTAGTTACAGAGCACAACATTAGACCTACTGACCAGAATGTTGCAATTCTTTCTCAACACAGTGAGATAATTGTATTCCTATAGGACATCTATATATATATATATATATATATATATATATAATTTTTTATTTTTGATATTATTGATATTAGCTATTACTCAATAAGAGATTAAGTAGTGGGTTCTCTATGCTGCAGCGTGTGAGTGATATCGTGAAATACCTATACCTATAATCAGTTATCTAAAAAGGAGCGTATGTTATTTTTCATCTATTGCGGCACATTATTTTTTACAGTGTTAGTATTTTACTTTCATAAATCTAGTCGTTTACAGTAGCCTATTTGATCTGATACTTAATTATTTTTAGTGTGCTTTAGTGTAGCCTACGCAGGATCACATAGTTTTCAACAGTCCTGTCTCACGCAAATTACTTATTTTTTTCAAACAAGGTGGTGGCAATTATTTTGAAAAGGTTTCATGAAAAGGTTCATTAGTTTGTTGCACTAGTATTAAAAAAAATTGTATCCCCAGAGAATTAAGCACAATAGACTACAGTTGTTTGTGTCCTTCTTAGAACTCAACAAGACTATAACGCTGTATATATTAGCCTACGTATGCTAGAGTCTATGTATAATGTAAGAGAGGCGGACAGGTCGTAAAAACTTCGGGCAAAAGATGTAAAGAAAAGCTAAATCAGTAGTGAGGCTAATACGCTGAGTTAATGCTGGAAAGCTTGTTTATGGGGAGATGACGTTTAATAGTCTTGCAATTTTGCGTTAGTCGCATTCCAACACCAGTCTCCTTCACTACCTCTCTCATTGCTGCTATCTCTCTTATTTTTTAAAACTGGGTCTGCTCCCAACTGCAAAAGTTTTTTTTGCACTGACTTTCCACAGAGCTGCATTTTTGAGAGGCTTGTTCAGTCTCGTGAAAATAAATAATAGGCTAGTATATGATTATATTTTAATAATTAAAAAATTTAAATGTCTCTTGTTATATTTAATATTGTTGCTATTCAAAGTTGTTGCTCTAAACTATGGAGGCATACATCAAGAGTATTGGCTATATGCTGTACAGGTTAAAAAAATACTGAAAAACGACTTTCATTTCTTTATTATTATTATTCATTAGTTAAAAAGTAGTTGTTTTGAGCTTGACTCGAGACAATTTAAGTAGAATTCGTTGGAAAGACTAAACCTAAAATATTCACCATATCTACTGTAAATATAGAGCTATGTGTTAATATTTCATTCCTGTTTGTATAATTCGGACAGAATTTTTATATTTTGGGCTTCAGTAACCTGATCAAAATTAAGCGCTGCTAACCTGAATACAAGAACTGGATAGCTAAAGATTCTTGACTTCCTTAGTCTATAAAATAATGAATAGGAATAAACATTAATAAACGAACAACGATACAAATACATAAATCACGTTTTATCACGGATAGCTATAGATAAATCACGCATTATCATGAAAAATAATAAATAGATTCTTCAAGTTTCTCTACGGGACAGCTCGCTCATAAATATTTGCAACGTATGGTGTTAGTAATAACGTCCTTGGGAAACATTTTTAATATTATATATATATATATTATATATATATGTGTGTGTGTGTGTGTGTGTGTGTGACATTAAACGACGTATGCCAGTATACTACTATATTTTAATAAAAGCGAATAGCCTAGCCTATTGTTTGATTTTAGCAGACAAGAAATAAACACATAAAAGAAATAACACATAAAAAAGAAATAACACGTAAAATTCTATCTAGCTTAGGCCTAATCCTATTATTCATCGGAAATACATGGAAACAGTCAACTCGGCGTTATTTAGGCAATAACTGATGTTCATTAATAAAATGTTGAAATAAAGGAAACGAGCGCCTGTAATGTAACCAAGGTAAGCTTGTCTATGTGTCATGATGCAATGACACGTTCCTGGTTTAGGCTACTCTAAATTAGGTCGCAACCGGGGCGTCGTGTTATTTGACTTGAGCCCGTAGAACAGTACCTATATCCCAAATAATATCCATATTTTTTCAAAAATAAGACATGAATCATCTTCACTTGTTTGAAACATCAAATCGTTGTTTTGTGCACATCCTGCATTGGTGTTATGCTATTTAAGCCCGTTATTAAAAGTTCACTGTTACTTTAATCCATAAGGAAATGCTCCTTAAGTACTACTTTTAATACTTAATCGGAGGCTGAACACAATTTTCTGACTTTTGAGAACAGAACCAACCTCTTGCTAAATAACTTAGCATAATTCATTGCACACCGCACGACGTATAGAAATGGAGAACTAAGTTTCTAACGCAGAAATTGCACGAGATTTCGAGCCTTTCGTAAACGGTTTTAAGTCATGTATACTTGGTAAGGTTTACGTAGGAATTTATGAGGTTTCAAAACTAGGTTGATCAGGAATCGTAGGTGTAGTCCTATGCTAAATGGCCAGACACAAAGTGGCCTTGCGATGCAGTGAAAAATTGCAGGTGTATAATGACAGCTTTTATAACGTAAACATGGTTTATGAGGGCACTTTATTTATTTATTTATTTATTTTTAAATCTAAACACGCAGAAAGTTTTCTGTGATGGGTAGGTTTATAGGGTTAGGGTAAAGGGGATATAAAATACAGTTTGTACAGTAAACCATTACGACTATGGAGAGTCCCCGTAAACCATATAGGCCTACCAACGTGTGTGTGTTTGTGTGTGTGTGTGTGTGTGTGTGTGTGTGTGCGTGTGAGAGAGGGAGAGAGCGAGAGAGAGAGTCTACTTAATAGGCTATTTATTTATTTTTACCCAGAAATGAACTAAATCTAACAAATTTCCGATTTAAAATTTGTTAACCTTAAAAAATAATAAAATAAAATAATAAAGTAAATTAACAAATTTGTAAAAATGTAATTAGACTAACTTGTATATAAAACAATATACTTTTGCCATACCATACCATATAGATAGCTAAGAAAACGTGTTGAGGGGGTTGCTTTGCTACAGTCTACAATCTACAAACAATTGTGCATTGAAACATTGAAAGTAATAGGGACAAAGCATGAATTAAACTCTTCAAATGAATCTCTGTAACGATCGCAGTCATTTACGCCCTCTAGTGAACGAATGAGTAGTCGCAGAAAGGTTGCTAACGGAGTCTCTGAAACATAGCTTGACCGCAGTTAAGGCACGCAAATCGCGCGGCGCGCACTCTGCGGAGCAGCATCCAAGTCCCCCTCGTCCTGTAGCTTTTCTTTCGGACCTGCCTTCATTGGTGACAGCAGGTATCGACCGCGTTTGCCCTAACACTGCTGTGAAATTAACCACTAATAAAACATCTAAATACAGCCAGCATTCCAACTTAGCAAGCAGCATTGCATTGGCGTTAAAAGTTGGACAAAACAAGTGCAAGCGAATTACAGGCCTACTGTGCGCACAGAAGCTCGCACGTAAAATGTGAAATGGCAAATTCCACACTCGAACACACACACACACACACATTTTTTAAAATTGTGTACACATATAAACACACTGAGAGGACAAACAACAAAATCGCAAGTCCTGGCAGATCCCACACGTGCGAGTAATATCCGCATGCGCGCAGAACTGAACATGCGCGAGCTGAACCCTTCAAGCACACGACGTTTTGACAGTCAGGGGTGTGGCCCATATGATTGATGTGTTAACAAATGTCATTGGCTGCTGGCCATGATCAACGCTGTATTGATTAACTGCTAGTCTTTGGACTGGCTGTTGACTCTGACCCTCTCCTGAGTCCTGACAAGGACGAATACCGATGCTGCGTCTCAGTGTGCCTACTTATACTACGCTCTTTAAGTATGTACTTTTTTGGTGAAGAAAAAGTATGCAGGGTGGGCAAACTTTTTGACTCGGGGGCCACATCAAGTTTTTGAATATAAGTGAGGGGCTGCAAAGTAATTGTATGACAAATGAATACTTTTTTTATTGTAAATTGACACTCAGTTACCGTAGCCTACTGTATGTATACTTGTATATAGATGGCAGTTCCCTTTCATGGGAACTTCGAACTGCGTCCTCTAGGGGTCGCTATGGGGAACGCCTCGTCGTGACTCGTGTCTGAAGCATACATTGAAAAAACACCAACTCGTTGGCCGGCGACAGCCATGACGTCACTACCGGTGCGACTATAGTATAAATAGGCACCGGGAGCTAAACATCATTCTCTTCTTCGTCTTCATTGACTGTTCTGTTTGAAGCGTGCATTTCCAAGGAAAAAGTAAGAGCTATCTCTATTTATTATGACGAGCACTAGCAGAGCATTTAGAAGGTGTGTGCATCCGTGTCATCGCTATTTGACACCAGATGACACACACGATCTATGTGTTGTTTGTTTGGGCGAAGAGCACGCATGCGATGTCCTCAAGGAGGCAATCTGCGTGCATTGCGAGTTTTTTCCAATGAAAAAACTCCGTTCTCGTTTGTCTCTCTTTTCAAGTAAAGAGGGGCAGCCATCTGCTCCCCGC
>NW_015505247.1:1581859-1582748 GCF_001515645.1 Sinocyclocheilus grahami | reverse complement strand
TGCCCTCGGTGAGCTACTGGCGCTACCTGTTGCTATTTTGACACAACTCGTAATATAAAACACGGATACGATGCCACATTGTGCAGCTTTTGGCTGTAATTTTCAGTCAAAGGGCAACAAGAGCAGCGATGTAAGTCTTCACAGCTTTCCTAGCGACAAGAAGAGGAGAAAAGAATGGGAAGATGCCTGTGGACGAATACAACTTCCCAAAGACCCGCGTCTGTGTTCTCGCCACTTTAGCCCTGATGCCTTTGAGGCCTTTAGTGGACCACAGCTAATGAAAGAACTTACATGTGCCGACGGATTTAAACGTAGATTTAAACCAAATGCTGTACCATCGATTTTCCCCCACAAGGAGTCTAAACGCATGCGGATATCGAGTGAAATCCGCGCTGAGAAACGACAGAGACTAGAAACGCTAGATGCTATCCTGGTAGGATGTAAACATGACGCCGTAGCCACAGAAGGAGAAAGTTCAAGCGTATTCGCGGAGGAGCCGGACAATTCGTCAGTTTCACTGCAGTCAGTAAGTGTATAGTGTTATTCAGTTATGGTTGATGCAACAACGCAGACGGATGTTGACAAGTGTGACGCAGCAGTACAGTGTTCAGTGGATGTGTGTGACTCAGTTAACACAGACCATATTTATGCTGCAGTGCCTGCTGAAGAGGGTGAGGGAGGTGAAGTAGTAAATCAGGGTGGTCAGTCCCAGGATCTGTTCTTTTCAGATAATGAATTTAGTGAGGGAAGTCAACCACAAGATATACAGTCTGATTCAGAATACAATGCAAGTTCATCTGAGCCTTCTCAAAGCACCCAGGAATCTCAAACTTCAAATGACAGCCATAAAGACAGGCTGTTTGTTGTTTTTGAGGAACAGTTAAAAAAA
>NW_015505247.1:1566845-1569868 GCF_001515645.1 Sinocyclocheilus grahami | reverse complement strand
AGAAACGCTAGATGCTATCCTGGTAGGATGTAAACATGACGCCGTAGCCACAGAAGGAGAAAGTTCAAGCGTATTCGCGGAGGAGCCGGACAATTCGTCAGTTTCACTGCAGTCAGTAAGTGTACAGTGTTATTCAGTTATGGTTGATGCAACAACGCAGACGGATGTTGACAAGTGTGACGCAGCAGTACAGTGTTCAGTGGATGTGTGTGACTCGGTTAACACGGACCATATTTATGCTGCAGTGCCTGCTGAAGAGGGTGAGGGAGGTGAAGTAGTAAATCAGGGTGGTCAGTCCCAGGATCTGTTCTTTTCAGATAATGAATTTAGTGAGGGAAGTCAACCACAAGATATACAGTCTGATTCAGAATACAATGCAAGCTCATCTGAGCCTTCTCAAAGCACCCAGGAATCTCAAACTTCAAATGACAGCCATAAAGACAGGCTGTTTGTTGTTTTTGAGGAACAGTTAAAAAAATTACTACAGCGTTGTATAAAGGGTGGCTCTTTGATTGCCATGGAGGATATGAAGGAGATGGAAAATGAAGGATCACAGCTGACTCTGGAGCTCACGTGTGTTAATGGCTGTAGTTACAGATGGCAGTCTCCGCCTACTGTCAGCAGTACCAAGGGTGTTGGAAACCTGCTATTGGCAGCGTCTGTGTTTTTCAGTGGCATTCACTTTGCTAAATTTGAACGGTTTTGTAAGAACATGAACCTCAAAACAATAAGCGAAGACACATACACAACACTTAGGAAGAAGTATGTGTTCCCAGCTATTGAGAAGACATGGGCCAAAGAACAGAATGCAGTGTTGAGCAGTATGAAGTCAAGAGAAGTTGTCCTCTGTGGAGATGGCCGGTGTGACTCTCCCGGTCATTGTGCCAAATACTGCACCTACACTTTTATAGATGTGGAGAGTCAAAAATTTGCAGACTTCAAAGTGATAAGCTGCACCCAGGTTTCAAGCTCTAATGCCATGGAGATCAGAGGTTTTAAGGAAGCTCTTAAATCCATAGAAGAAAATGGAGTGAAGGTCTCTACCATTTCCACGGACAGGCACCCACAAATTGTCAAAGAAATGAGGGCCAGTAACCCAGAAAAACACCATGAATTTGACCCCTGGCATGTGGCAAAAGGAGTGTCGAAAAAACTGGCCATTGCAGCTAAGAGGAAAGAATGTGTGGGCCTGGGAGAGTGGATACCATCCATTGTTAACCATTTATGGTGGAGTGCCCAAACCTGTGAGGGTAATGCTGAGGTGCTGAAGGAGAAGTGGGTGTCAGTAATACACCATGTTACCAACCGGCATGACTGGCCAGGCAACAAGCATTACCATAGATGTGCTCATGAGCCCCTTGATGAGCCGACCAAGAGAACAAAGCTTTGGTTGAGTCCAGGATCTGAAGCCCACAAAGCACTGGTGAGGACTGTTAAAGACAAGCGACTTTTGAAAGACCTGGACCACCTGACAAAGTGCATCCACACTACAACACTAGAGGTATGTTTAGTAGTTTTAAACAGTGTTACAGAGGTTGCGTCTAAAAATAATTTTGTAGTATTTTTCACACACAATTTAACATTTTTACATATTTGTTTCAGGTGTACCACTCCATGTACCTCAAATACCTTCCGAAGAGAACACATTTTGGATATGATGTGATGATCCATGCTTCCATGCTTGCTGCTCTGGATCATAACAACAATGCAAACAGGGAACAGGTGAGTGTACTATTGACACAGCTCTCCTTTTTAAGCACTACCGTCTAGCCATGATTTGAGTCCCTTGTTGTTTAGAATAACAATCTGACCTCTGACACTTTAATTTAGTTCTGATGCCATATTTCCCATTATCAATTAGTCAGCTAGTCAGCAATGTTCTGCTGGAAACTTGAGGCAAAGCCATATAACAGGTGAACAATGGCTGCAGCTTGATACATGGAGATCTTTCCTAGCGACAAGAAGAGGAGAAAAGAATGGGAAGATACTTGTAGAATTCTCAAACTTGAACCTGATTATTTCCAAGTTTACATAAAAATATCACAGATTTTTGATGTGGTGTCCAACTTTTGCACCCACTGTTTGTTACAATTATTTGTAATAATTTACAGCAAACTGCTTCTCTAACATTTAATGTATATTTATATGTTCTGTTTTAAACAGGCAGTGTTTCAAGATGGGGAGACTGTTGGTGAACCTAAGTTCAAAATCTCCTGGAGCAAAGTTCACAAGTCATTCAGAGCAAGACCGGTGGCTGTTAAAAAGAACTATGGCTACATGATGGCAATGGTGGCAGATGTTCTCTCCTCTGTGACAGATTTTTAAAGCCGAGCATGGACATGACACTAGACAGAACACACATCATGGCACCACAACAAAGAGCATCCAGATCACAGATCATATTTCAGACACAGCAGTTTTCACGTTTCAAGTAGCTGCATCTATACAAACACATAGCATACACACCAGCATTCTTCTCTGTTAGTTGTCATATCAACGGGACTTCTCTCTAACCCCAACTCTAACAAGAACCTGGATGGTTGAGGATCTTCAAAAACCAGCATTTTTCAAATCCACAAACTTTTATTTTAAATTTTTTTTGTACAAAGTTTACATTGTTTGATAATGCCTGTACATAACTCATTCTGCTGATGAAATGTTTTGTAAATCTGAACAATACAAGAGCTTAAAAATCACCAGTCTCTCCATGCCTGGTCTATTTCTGTATAATCAATATCTACATCTTCGAACCCTGCATAGATTCCATCTGGTTCAGAGTAGATGTTTCTTATTCTGATAACTGCACATGATGGAATGACTGCGGATTCTTCTGCCATGCATCCACCATGTGAACTGACGATATGAAGCATATCTGTAAGACCTAAAAACAGGTTTTGGAACATTTATACTAACAAGTTATGTTGCCTTAACCTTTAAAATTACAGAGGCCTCTAGACAAAGTACTTATGTTCAATTTGAATATCTTCTTAGACTGTGAAGTCAGTCTCATGGTTTACAAAGGT
>NW_015505247.1:1560455-1565400 GCF_001515645.1 Sinocyclocheilus grahami | reverse complement strand
AATATCACAGCTGGATAACAAAAGAGTTTAAATGTAAAACTAGATACATGATTTTAAATGTAAAATTAAATGCGAGGGTTGACGTACAGACTTGCCTATTTGTCACCTGGTTCCGATTCGGCAAGTCGGCACTCTCCCTGTCATGGAGACTGACGAGGGCAGCCCATAACACGTCTCGATTGAGACAGACTGCCTCAAAGCTCGTGTGTGCTGTGATGCACGGGATATCTGTAATAGCATAAAAGCAGTAGCATCTTAGCACGTTTCACTGTGTAATGCATTCAGGTGACATAGACGATTTTTACACGCTATAATCATACAACTAAAGTTGGATCCATAAACTTACCTGGAACAGCTACAGCGAAAAATTGCAGCTCCTTACAGCAAACGCTCTCCTTCCCGGTCAGCATCGGCAAGCAATAGCCACAGAGACACCATCCATTTTGCCCCACTCTCACCTCATAAACCTTCCGATCATCTTCGTTTTGATTGATTTGATATTGCACGTCTTCAATGTTTTCATCCTCACTAATTTCGTGCTCTGGCTCAAATTGAAAAGGCTGAACAGATGACATTTTTTGTAACATAGCAGAATCAAAATAACGAAGCGGTGATCGGTGCAACCATTTGACGTCACAGCCCAGAATGCACTGCGCTGTCAACAACAATGGCGGCCTACTACTACCGATTTTTAAAATAAATTTTATAAGAACTAAGACATATTTTGTTAATTGTATATTATATTTCTATACTTTGGGGCAACTGTAATCTAGTAAGCCATTCAAGTCTTAGTACCCAGGGATCCCTTTAAAGGAATCTATTTCTGATTCCAAGCCTTGAGCTCTACCCCGGGCCCAGGAGTCTGGCCCTAACAGGTAAGTATTTTGGGGTATGTAGCCTAGGCCTTTGGCCGTAGGGAATAACGTCACTGATAGCCGTCTAATGTCCCAGGGGCGACTCCCATAGCAATATGGTAGAGTTGGTACTTAGTGCTCGCCATGGTTCTGGCTTGCACTCCCCTCAGCATGGTGGCATGGGTATACCGTTCCCCATAGCGACCCCTAGAGGACGCAGTTCGAAGTTCCCATGAAAGGGAACGTCTCGGGTTACTTATGTAACCATGGTTCCCTGAGTAGGGAACGAGACACTGCATCCTCTAGGTTTCTTACCATGCTGCGGACGCAAGCTTCAGACGAAGAAGTGAATGATGTGTAGCTCCCGGTGCCTATTTATACTATAGTCGCACCGGTAGTGACGTCATGGCTGTCACTGGCTAACGAGTTGGTGTTTTTTCAATGTATGCATCAGGCACGGGTCACGACGAGGCGTTCCCCATAGCGACCCCTAGAGGACGCAGTGTCTCGTTCCCTACTCAGGGAACCATGGTTACATAAGTAACCCGAGATGTTCTATTCTTGTACCATCTCTACCTTATTTTTTATGAGCACTTTATGACACACGGATAAGTTGCATTGGTGTGTAAGTCGATTGATGTATAAGACACATTTTATCATTTCATTCAGAAATAATGTAAAATAAACTAAGCGTTTACTAACATTATAAACATGCATTTATATTACCCGCCTCACTCCAAAACAAATCCCTTAAATTTAGCAGTATTCAGAACAGAAAAGTAACAAAAATATAAGTATAAAACAAACTGAAATTATAGTGGTATTCATTATAAACATTTATTATAAAAGTCCAGCCTAAACAAATTATAATTAAAGTGAAACTGAAACTACCGGAGGTATGGGAAATGCACTATTCAAACTCACTCAGGCCCGTAACCAGCTATGAGGTATATTTTTCATGTTCAAAAATAACATTTGTTCTTTGAATGACTAATTTGCTGTTAAACTCCTCATACGAATGCCTGCATGGCATGTATAATTCAGTTTAGACAGTTTGCAAGAATGTTTAGCGTCCCTGTTATGAAAATTATCGCTGTGAGATGCTGGCGGAGTGAATGAGATTTGAAAGAGTTGTGAGTGAGGGCACGGGCGCAGCCTAGATTCAGCTATTATAAGTGTTTTTGGACTTGTCTTTTAATTTAACACTTTAGAAAGTTAATAAAGTAGGAAGTTGCAGTTTAGAGTTAGAGATATCTTTATATTGTATTATTCGCAAAAGATTGGAAAAAATTTAGGTTTATTTTTAGTTTTTTGTTTGTTTTAGTATCAATATCTGGCAGCACTGCATCGCCGGTGTTCTGATAGGTAGCATTATTTGTCAGAACACCGGCAACTTGATCAGTAAAATAGTTTTGCAACTGAAAAGCTACATGACATTTCTCAGTAGCTATGTAGTAATGTCGCTGTTTTTGAGGAAGTTAAACTTACAGATTCGCTGTAGAAATGCTACTGCCAAAAAATGCTGAGAGATGAACATTTATTACTCTGGTAATTCACACATGCTTAATCGCGCTCTCTCTCTCTCTCATAACTGCATTAGTCTGCATATTAAAGGCCCTTTATATTAAAGGTTTACTAACATTAAAATAAAACGACGTTTTGTCAGCAAAGGGATTCTGCGATAGAGAACGATGTAAGAAATTCCATGGATTATGATGAATATTTGTTTGCTGTTTTGGGGTGGTAATAGTACATAGTAAGGGGGGGCAAACATTTATTTTGCCTATGTCGCAATAAAAAGTAGGCTAAATCCGGTGTAGTTTCGAAATTTGCACTCTGCCAGATTATGCATCCCCTAGTATTGGTAGGTTTAGCAGTAGGTGTGGGGGAGGGATTAGGATTAGGGATGGGGTTGGGATTAGGAAATCAGGTAGCGACTTCAATGAGGGGGTGCAGAATCTGACAAGGGTGCAGAATTCGGCACAACAAGCCTGACGATATTACTGAGGGCATTCTAATTCTGTCTGAATATACCAACGCTGTTATATGCCGCACTGCAGGCTACAGCGCCATCTATTGTATTTGGCTGATATTGCATCAAATTAGTCATTGTGAACCAACTGCCTCATGGGCTGGATGAAAATGCCATATATGGCACGCGGGCCATAGTTTGCCCACCCCTAGGCAAGCTTTGGGACTTATTATTACGTTATACAATTGCGTTTTTAACGGACCGCTCTTTCGCACCTTGCAAACTGGCCTGTCAATCATCTTGTGACAAGTAAAATCCTCCATTCCATTTCATTGAACTTCCTACCCTATTAGAGAGAAAAGAAGTAGCACGTAAAAATAACATGTAGAAAGTAGCATGTAAAAAAACTCTGCTCATATTTTTTTGCATAATGACGCATTTAATAGTTAATGGCCAAATGGATATTTATAAAAGTTCACGTTGTTGCAGATGAAAAATAACAGATAACATTAAATAAATATTTTTACCAGGCTAAATGTTGATTATTAGTAACTCAAAAACTCCTTTATCTAAACCTCTTAACAGTCGGTCACGCACATCCACCATGTTTGTAGTTTTTTTAATGCTTTTTATTTGTGTTTGTCATTCAAGTCAAGTCACCTTTATTTGTATAGCACTTTATACAATATTGATTGTGTCAAAGCAGCTTTACATTGGCAAACAGGAAAATTGTTTGTCAATAATACAAGAGGACAATAGAAAACAGTTTTTCAAGTTAAAGTCAGTTCATTGATGATTCAGTGATGTCATCATCCAGTTCAGCTCTCTTACAATAGTGTCTGTGCAATCAGTCAAGTGTTCCCAACTAAGCAATCCAACGGCAACAGTGGCAAGGAACCAAACCTCCATCGGTGACAGAAATGGAGAAAAAACCTTGGGAGAAACCAGGCTCAGTTGGGGGGCCAGTTCTCCTCTGGCCAGACGAAACTAGCATGGTGTGGTTTAATTCCAAGCTGCACCACAGGACAGACTGTGCAGAGGACTCATCTGGTTCCGATGGCCGACAAGGTCTTCACAGGGGATCTGTCTCTAGGGCTCATCTAGTTGTCATGGTCTCCACTGACATTCGGGGCTGTAGAGGTCGTCTCTAGGTGCTGATCCACCATCTGGTCTGGATATGGACTGGATCTGGGTGGCTATGGTGAGCTCGGAATAAGAATCAAAGAGATTAATATTAGCATAAATGCCATTCTTCTTATGATGTAACCAGTACACCAGGTGTTATGGGAAGTGTTCCCGGTTCCGGTTGACCCAATTAATGCAGCCTAAAAATCCTTTAACGGATTTGAATTATAGAAATGTGTTAGTGTGTTATGTGTATGCCAGGTTAAAGAGATGGTTCTTTAATCTAGATTTAAACTGTCACGAGTGTGTCTGCCTCCAGAACAACACTAGGTAAATTTTTTTGTATTTCTAAACCGAATCCTTCGCCAAAGCGCAATGTATTGTGGGCAATATTAGCCAATAGAGTGTGCAAGGATCCACACTTTAAAAAGCTACCTGAAATAGTAGACCATGGCATACTATTTTCAACATACTATGTGTGAGTGAGTGAGTGAGTGAGTGTGTGTGAGTGAGTGAGTGAGTGAGTGAGTGAGTGAGTGAGTGAGTTAGTGTTTGTGCGTGTGAGTGAGTGAGTGAGACACACTTATTCTAATCTCACATAGTATGAACATTGAGACACAGGGAGAGAGCTATGCTGCATTCACACCATGTTGTAATTTCTGTGATTTTGAGATGACAATACGTGACGTTCTACTTGGAGCTGTTCACACCCTTGGACTCGGAACTAATGCACTATCAATGCCTAAACATAGCACCTAATAGGGCCTTTCGCACCGCAGGAACCTTTTCATAGTACCAGAATTATTTGTGGAACTACCCACTTTTTGGCGTGTTCGCACCGCCGGAACTGGGAGCAATTTTAGTACCGGACTGCCTTTTTCGAGAACCAAATTAGCTCCTACTCCGGAGCAGGGTCTAACTGGCACAACTGGTACTAATCGTGACGTAAGTAGACATTGATTGGCCAAACGCGTATGAAAACGCCCTCACCCGC
>NW_015505247.1:1537938-1559765 GCF_001515645.1 Sinocyclocheilus grahami | reverse complement strand
CCATGTAAACATACTGTAAACATGTCAACTTATTTCTCAAGTATGGAGAACAGCGATAGATGGATGGACGCTGAAGTGCTGGCACTTGTAGCAAATGTAGCACTGCCAGTTGTTGTTGGAGATTCTTAGTCCTCCTTTCCGTTCTTTCAATCGCTTTATGTATACGTCGACTTTCCATGTCCATTATTGTGAAATCCGCGAGACAACAAAAACAGCTCCGATCACAGCGTCCTCCATCCTCCTGTTGTTAATGTTGTTCTTCTTTGTTTCTGTTGTTGAACGCCGCGCACAAATGACGACGCAGTCGACCGGCTTACGTCACTTCTTAGTACACACTCTCGGTGCGAATGCAACCCTTTAAATGGTACTGGGAAATAGTTCGCGCAAAATCGTCCCAGTACTTTAGTACCGTACATTTAGTTCTGGAACTAAAGCGGTGCGAAAGGGCCTATTGATGGTCAAAAGGTACAAGTTGTAGATCTCAGAAAAATCCCAGTTCACAAGTTGTAATTATGAGTTCTACGAGGACGTGAGCGCTTTTTACAAGTTAGTATCTCGTAATCACGGTAATTCCGATATGGCGTGAACGCACATTTACTAGTTCTAGCTCCAAATACATCTGGGTGAGCCTAACTGGATGTTACATCATCAGCGTGAGACCACAGTTCAAGTCATGGTTATTAAGCAGAGGTGTGTGCAGGTGATCATTTAAGTTAACAGCCTAGTAAAGTTTTATTGTTTAATTTTTGTGTGTTTACTTAAGTTAAGAAATTAAAGCGTTCGTTGAGCCACACTCGCTAACATGACCAATAAGACTGTGTTATGATTTAATATTGATCGATTCTTATGTTTATTTAATAAATAATCTTTATTCACATGGATAACATACCATATTAAGATATTAGGCCCATAAACTCATTGTGAAGCTTTAAAAATCAGATTTTGACTGTTGAGACGTTGTAAATAGAGGTGAATGAAAATATAGTTTTCTATATTTTTCAAGCAGTTTCTTTTGTTTTTGTTTATTGAGGACATGAAAGAGCTGTCACAGCAGAGCTTGTCTTGTGTGTCAAGTCCTGCGATGGCACGCATTCAGCTGATGATTTATCTAATAACATGCACACATTGGAGACCATGTACTTTTCATTGCTTTTATGCTGCAGATACTTTTTATTTCAGAATTGTGAGGCTGATGATGTACAAATAGTTGCTGAGCGCTTTTTACAAGTTAGTATCTCGTAATCACGGTAATTCCGATATGGCGTGAACGCACATTTACTAGTTCTAGCTCCAAATACATCTGGGTGAGCCTAACTGGATGTTACATCATCAGCGTGAGACCACAGTTCAAGTCATGGTTATTAAGCAGAGGTGTGTGCAGGTGATCATTTAAGTTAACAGCCTAGTAAAGTTTTATTGTTTAATTTTTGTGTGTTTACTTAAGTTAAGAAGTTAAAGCGTTCGTTGAGCCACACTCGCTAACATGACCAATAAGACTGTGTTATGATTTAATATTGATCGATTCTTATGTTTATGTAATAAATAATCTTTATTCACATGGATAACATACCATATTAAGATATTAGGCCCATAAACTCATTGTGAAGCTTTAAAAATCAGATTTTGACTGTTGAGACGTTGTAAATAGAGGTGAATGAAAATATAGTTTTCTATATTTTTCAAGCAGTTTCTTTTGTTTTTGTTTATTGAGGACATGAAAGAGCTGTCACAGCAGAGCTTGTCTTGTGTGTCAAGTCCTGCGATGGCACGCATTCAGCTGATGATTTATCTAATAACATGCACACATTGGAGACCATGTACTTTTCATTGCTTTTATGCTGCAGATACTTTTTATTTCAGAATTGTGAGGCTGATGATGTACAAATAGTTGCTGAGATGACCCGTGAGCCTACTATTCATACTTCATCCCTTATGAGGTGATATGAATCTAGAAGTTTCATTTGGAACTGTGACTCTTTCAAAAAGCCAAAAAGCCATCCATTTTGACATTTTCAACAGATTTTTGAAGTCATGCATTATTAGTACATTTATTTTAGAATAGTTTCTTACTGACTTTGTACATGTTTGAGGCTTAAAGCCTTGTTATCCATTGCTAAATCTTCTTGTTATTGTTCTGGTATTATTGCAGAATTAAAGCATTCAAAACAAGTCAGTTGTTACAGTTGCTGTATAAGTTTTATTAATTTAATGTTTTCTGAATACTTTGGGAATAAAATGTACATGAAATAACTTGACCACAATTAGCTGTAATATGCCTGTTACATGACATATATGAATTGACAATTATGAATTTTACACCATACAACTATACAATTTTGCATAGTTCTGACTTTGAATTTAATACCAGTTTGAAGCAGTGCTAAAAGTTCTTCTTTCAAAGGGCATTCAACTTGAGGAACCTTGGTTACATTAAATGGCTGGTATACTGTCCCATTTAGCGACTTTAGCATTCTTTTAAAGTAGATACAATTGCATGGCCAAATTATAAATATGTTTATCAATGTAACATGTGAAAGGTTAATAAATCAAATATGTTAGATCTAGGCTTTACTAAATTTCTCTCTCTCTCTCTGTCAGGATGTACCAAATATTGGTCTGATATTAAAAGCAGTTAACACCTTGGCATTTTAACTCCTCTACTTTTACAAGAGATTCAAATAGAGAAAGAGTAGGAAGCATGAGTGATAAAATAACTGAATAAAGTTGATTGAATAATCTTTGTTGCGTTCCTCTTTATGATCAGTCTGTCTTTGTCTGACCAGGATAGGTTCCACAACTGTTATTTTACAAAGCAAATACAATGATTGAAAATTGCTGCTTCCTAACACGGTCTTGTGATGTGAAAATCCTTAAGATTACAATACACAGCACAAAATTATATCTAGTTATTAACAATAATATAATATGAAAAATAATAAGTACATGACTGTTGATTATATTAAGAAATTAGTACATAAAGAAAGATAAAGCATATAAAAGAGATAAAGATGAATGTAAATAAGGACTTATGTAATTGTCATCCAGATGTCATGCCAAAATGTTCTGAAAAATGCAAGGAAAACATGTATTAAAGGGGTTCTATTATGCTTTTTCACTTTTGTAATTTTAGTCAGTGTGTAGTATGTTTGGGCATAAAAAAGATCTAGAAAGTTACAAATCTCAAAGTCCACTCCAAAGGGAGATATTTAGTTTTAAAAAAATCAATTTTCAAGAACTACAGCAAACGGCTCGTTTGGACTACAGCGTTTGGTTTCCGGGCTTTATGATATCACAAAGCGGCTCATTAGAATTTCATTGCAAAGAATTCCCGCCTACAGAAATTAGAATGGTTGGGGGGTGGGGAGGGGCGAGGTCGTGGTTAGAACGCTTAGTTGAGTGAGCGCATGAGACGAGACGACGAAGAAGAAGAGCTGTTGCAGAGCTAGTGCTTCAGAGAAAACCAAGAAGAAGAGCTGCTGTGCTGTAGCCTCACATTTTTGGCATTTCTAGAACAGCGGTTCTCAATTCCAGTCCTCACGTACCCCCACTCTGCACATTTAGTATGTTTCTCTTATTGCTTCATACGTTTGCTATATTTGACTGTAAGTGCCCTGCGAAGTGGACATTACCGGATATTCCTCCATGATTCCAGATTGAAGGGAGCGTAAGTTCCATACAAAGGGCATTTAAGTGTGCGAGACGTGAATTTAAATTGTATTTATTTACAGAGGTATATTATGTCCCACTTCACGCTTCTCTAGTAAGTTTCGTTTGTGTGTGAAGACGCTGCAGGCAGCGGCGCAGCGCAAATCTGTAAATGAATATTCCGAAGTGAAGTAAACTTCAACGGATTTCCCCTGCTCCCGGAGTAGGGAGCAAATCAAGACTTTGTAAAAGAGCATAATAGGACCCCTTTAATATAACATGTATTAATATAACACTGCATCCTGTTGCACAAATGGTAAGTACAAAAACTGTTACTCTTAAACACGTTCTCATGATGTCTAATACTATCTGCAATATAAGTAATACTGTCTGTCTAATATGATCTGGCAATACTATTTGTATCCATAGCAGGTGCTGACTTACATTGGTGACGTTAGCGAGTGTGGCGCAACGAACGTCATAGATCCTCTTCTGAATATCATTAATCCATCATTGTCATTAGGATATGTCACAAAAACCTCTTATTAAGCCTTATTAAGACTCTCATTGAAAAAACACAATTCAATCCTGGAGAATTAGTTAATTACAAACCTATCTCAAATCTCACTTTTCTGTCAAAGATACTAGAAAAGGTAGTCTCCTCACAACTATGTAATTTCTTAAAGAAAAATTGTATCTGTGAGGATTTCCAATCAGGATTTAGACCATATCATAGTACTGAGACTGCTCTCATTAGAGTTACAAATGACCTGCTCTTATCATCTGATCGTGGTTGTATCTCTCTGTTAGTGCTACTGGATCTTAGCTCTGCATTCAACACTATCGACAACAACATTCTTTTGAATAGACAAAAAAATTATGTTGGCATTAGTGGAATTGCATTGGCATGGTTCAAATCATACTTATCTGACGTCATCAATTCGTAGCAGTGAATGAAGTAGTATCATATCATTCACATGGAGTACCCTAGGCTCAGTACTAGGACCGTTGCTTTTCACGCTTTACATGCTACCCTTGGGACATATCATCAGGAAACATGGTGTTAGCTTTTACTGTTATGCTGAAAATACAAGCTCTATATTTCTTTGCGGCCTGACGAAACATACCAATTTGCAAAACTAACAGAATGCATAGCTGCTATAAAAAACTGGAGGACTAGTAATTTCCTACTGCTAAATTCTGAGAAAACAGAGGTGTTAATTATCGGACCAAAAACCTCAGTATGTAATAATCTAGAACACTGTTTAACACTTGATGGCTGTGCTGTCAATTCTTCGTCATCAGTTAGGAACCTAGGTGTGCTATTTGATAGCAACCTTTCCTTTGAAAGTCATGTATTTGTAAAACCAAATTTTTCCATCTTAAAAATATATCTAAACTATGACCTATGCTTGCAACATCAAATGCAGAAACGTTAATTCATGCGTTCATGACCTCAAGGTTAGATTATTGTAATGCTTTATTGGGTGGTTTCTCTGTGTGCTTAATAAACAAATTCCAGCTGGTCCAAAATGCAGCAGCTATAGTTCTTACTAGAACCAGGAAGCATGACTATATTAGCCCGGTTCTGTCAAAACTGCACTGGTTCCCTATTAAACATTGTATACATTTTAAAATCTTGCTAATAACTTCTTGCTAAAGCCCCGAATGGTTTAGCTCCTCGGTACTTGTGTGAGCTCTTATAGCATTATAGTCCTTCACAGCTGCTGCAATCTCAAAACTCTGGCGATTTGATAATACCTAGAATATCAAAATCAACTGCAGGCGGCAGACCCTTTTCCTGTTTAGCACCCAAACTCTGGAACAATCTATTTAGCATTGTTCAGGAGGCAGACACACTCTGTCAGTTTAAACCTAGATTAAAGACCCATCTCTTTAAGCTGGCATACACATAACACACTATCACTTTTCTATAATTCAAATCCATTAAAGGATTGTTAGGCTACGTTAATTAGGTCAACCGGAACCGGGAACACCTCCCATAACACCCAATGTACTTGTTACATCATAAGAAGAATGGCATCTACGCTCATATTAGTCTGTTTTATTCAATTCCGAGGTCACCATAGCCACCCAGATCCAGTCCTTATCCAGATCAGATGGTCACTGCAGTCACTTGGATCCAGTCTGTATCCAGACCAGATGGTGGATCAGCACCTAGAGACGACCTCTACAGCCCTGAATGTCAGCGGAGACCAACTAGATGAACCCTAGAGACAGATCCCCTGTAAAGACCTCGTCGGCCATCGGCACAAGACCACAAGAACCAGACAAGTCCTCTGCTCAATCTGATGTGCTTTATAGCCTGGAATTAAACCACACCATGCTGGTTTTGTCTGGCCAGAGGAGAACTGGCCCCCCGACTGAGCCTGGTTTCTCCCAAGTTTTTATTTCTCCATTTCTGTCACCGATGGCGTTTTGGTTCCTTGACACTGTCGCCTTTGGCTTGCTTAGTTGGGGACACAATTTCTCGCAACACTGTTGACTGACTTGACTGCACAGACACTATTGCAAGAGAGCTAAACTGAGCTGGACAATGACTTTAACTGTCCTTTTATCCAAAGCAACTTACAGTGATCTTATTACAGGGACCCCCAATGACCCAATCAATTACCCCTGGCACAACCTGGAGTAAATTGCCTTGCTCAAGGAAACACTGGTGGTGATGGCTGCGAAGATCGAACCAGCAACCTTCTGTTTACCACTTCGGTGGTTTAATAATTAAAATTAAAAAAAAAAAATTGTGAAGTGACGTGTGGCCAGGTATGGTGACCCATACTCGGAATTTGTCCTCTGCATTTAACCCATCCAAGTGCGCGCGCACATGTATTCACATTGGCTGCATTTCTCTAGCTAGTGTATATTCATGCATAGCTATGTCATATCACAAAAAAAAATTATTTAGCTTGTTTTACTAAAACGTTATTTTTATTAAAAAAGTTCAATTAAGTATTGGTCAGCATTTATCATTATTATTGTGAGTATAAGTGTGTATAAGGTTCAGCTCGCGCGTGTGTTTAGTTCTGCGCGTGCATATTAGCTACTCACACATGTGGGATTGATTAGTTGTAATTCTATAGGACTCGCGGTTTTGTTATTTGTCCTAGCAGCCTGTTGATGTGTGTACACTACAATATTTTTTGTGCTCGAGTTTGGAATTGGCCATTTCTTCAGGTTTACATTTTACATGCGAGCTTTGTGACTGTGCTGTGTTCATGCGCTTGTGCTGTTTTGTCCAACTTTTAACGCCATAAGCAAGCTAGTCTTACCTAAAATAGCGTCATGACTCGTGCAAAATGCCCCCAAAATGTAAGATATTAATTTCCCCATACTTGTTTTGTTTGTGTGTTTATAACCATACCTATATCACACGAGCAAGACTGGTATTTTCCTGAATTTCAGCATGATTGAAAAATGTACAGTATATATTTATTTTATACAACAGTTCAATAAACAAGTTTATATAACTGACCATTTGTATACACAACTTTGTGTAAATTTTAGACTATTTTTAAACATAGCTCCAAACAAAGCGTCTATCAGCAACACAGAGTGGTGTTTGGTTCAGCGATTTGGAACGAATCAGTGAGTGAGTGAGTGAGAATCAATTGAGTGAGTCAATGATTCAATGGCCCTATTCATCAAGGCAGTCACTTGCTTCATTTATGAATGATTCAGCTGGTTTGAAAGAATCTGTTAAATGAATGATTCTATAATTCACTTATTGAGACTTGCCACCACCAACTGGTGGTCGGTGGGTGCTTGAGCACCTGCCCCTTTTCCACTTGATGCCCAAAATGCCAATAATTTTTTTTTGTAATTAAATGCCCTTTTGTGAAGGCCTGCCCAATGTAACTATTAGCAAAATTAATGAATAATAATTTAGCCATAAATAAAATGATCCACATAATGACCTTTCTGCTGATGATCTCATCCAGGATGATCCCTCAACTTCAGAAGCCTTCATTGTCTAAAAAAAAAAAAAAAAAAAAAAAAAAAGAAGCCTTCATTGTCTGCAGCTGCTGCCGGTAAACACATCTCAGCGGAGCAGTGAGCTTTTTTACTTATATTATTAAATTATTATTATTTTACCATAAGGGCGTGAAGAGAGCATGCACAGCTGTTGTTTTTATTGCTGTCTGTGGAAGTTTCTACTTTTCATTCAGCTCAGCTACAGCGATACCCGGATGATTTTGTCCATATTAGGGATTTCCTGCACGTGGTAAATTAGAGTCTGTTTTGGACTTTCTGCGCAAGAGCACTCTCCGGCTTCCAGTATGAATGACACATACACTGCATGAGAGTGTTCAGCACTCCTGATGTTCACATCTTGTCATTTTGGACAGAATAAAACGTCAGGTCATGCATAGACTATGGATACTGTCCCACATGCCCCAATAAAGTGCGGGAGGTATTTACATTTTATTAAAATTAAATATTTAATTTAATATTAAAATGCAGCTAGCAATATAAACAAAGGTGCCAGTTCTCTTTCGTTCTTGCTGTTTGATTGGGAAAAGTTTAAAAGGCGTCGAGGGGTCTTGTCTTTTTTATGTTATCTGACTAAAAACTATTCATACTTTGAACTATTATTATTACAGTATTTATTTAAAAAACTAGAGTGCCTTAAAAATAATTATCACAACTCTGGCAAAACAGGCTTATACTGATTTTCGCATCCTCCAAATTATACTTATCAGTCATGGTTTTATTATTGTTATCATTGAAAAAATGAATAAATTCAGAACAGGATTAGAATAGAATTCTATTTTAAATAAGACAGAAATATTTTTCTACATCAGCAACAGTAGTGTTTACAACAGCAAAACACCATACCCTGTAAACTCAATAATAATAATATCAATAATATAATTCAGTTATAATTACAGAGTAATTAAGAGGTGCCGAGAAAAATTCTTTAACTTTTAAACTTAAAATTTTATTTTCTGTTCTGTGTTTCTTTTTCAAAACTGCGTCACGGCATTTGCTGCTGTATCAATGCAGAAGCATCCGTTTCGATACACATATCAGCAAGGAGCACAGTCCTATTAAAAGCCGTGTTCCATGAGCCCCTTTTATACCTTGAGCACCTGCCCCTCGAAGGTCTCTGCATGGCCCTGATTTCAAGCTCTGATTGATTTTAATTTTGTGCACCCCTGAAATAATTCACACGCCGGTCAATTCCGCACTGGCAACACTGTGAACCTTATTTGCCAGTCATAGGTGTCAGTCAATTACAAACACCAAATACACATCTGAACAAGCTTATTAAGGTTTTCAAGAAAAATACAGGCAGGTGTGTTAAAACAGGGATGGAACTAAATCTGCATGATGATGAGTCCAGACTGGTAGAGTTAGACCCTTTCTCTTTCGTACCCACATATGCGCGGCAAGTTGGCCTAGCTACCAGTAGATGAATAAAATGTACAGGGTCTCATTTGTTTTTCATTTGAACACAAACATGGGGATACTATAATAGTCCTAATTTAAGTGTATTAATACTTATAGCCTACATTATTAAAAGCAAGGCCTAAGTCCCATTCTAACCCACTTGGATGCGTTTAGAATTTCGATTTGAAGTCAATTTTAAGTCACTAATCTGTTTTATTTACATGCATACCAGGTAGCCTTTTACATGTATCCTATAATAACATTATAGAGCTGTTATATTATCTGTAGCCTTGCACTGATTTTAATTAGTCAATTAAACGTACTCAAGTTGATACCCAGTCATACCCAGCCAGTGTGTTTAACTGGCTTTCTTGAATGTTTGATTCGCACGTTTGTCCAGTAGGTGGCCTAAGTGACTGACTGAAAGTGTAACGTGACCGGGTGTAGAAGTTCGCCCTTGTTAAATAAGAAATGTATGTAGGCATATGTGTTGATACAAATTACAAAATAAAATGGATACGAAAGATACCTAAAGAATACCAATGATTGATGTGTAGCAGTTGTAACTGCGACGACTACCAGTTTTTATTCCTTTTTTCACTCTAACTTTTTAAATAGTGTCACTTACACTATTTTAAAATTGAAAGGCAACGAGACACAGAGACAGTGTTACACGATAATTTAAAGCCCAACCTCCAAGAAAAGTCCTACGAATGGTTCGTCAACACTTTCCCTGTAGTTTAACTTCCAAAGACATGCGCTCCAGCGAAGCCCATTAGATTTTTACATTAAGTCCTCAAAAATCTGGGTATCAGTGGTGAAAAATTAAGGGAGCCGGGATTCCATTACATTCCGAGCTGTCCAACTCTGTGATCTAGCAAAAATGGAAATCCAGTTCAGTGTTAAAACATCATTTGACTTTCAAATGATTAATTATTGATGTGTTCGCAGTGGGCTTGCGCAGCGTCATCTCCCGGTGATGGGCATAAAGTGGAAAGAGGCGCGACCCAAAGCTGAACATTTAACTGAAACAAAAAATAAAGTGTTCTTAGAAATGTCTTATTAGAGCTACCCCGGTTTGAGCTCCAAAATAATTTAAAATAGCTGGTTTGAAATTCAAATAGGCTATATTGCGTATCTTTTTCGTTTATCTATTAGGCCTAGTCTTAATTTTATGTTCGTGTGAACTGGACAAATGCAATGTACGGTTTTGAATAAATATGTGTCTTCCATCACAGATTTAAGCCCCAATAGTGTAAAGGGGCGCTTCCAACCTTTCTCCACAAGATGGAGTAACTTGCCTACGAGATCAACGAGCACATACGAGAAGCGCTTTCGTCCACTTGAACAATGTTGAGATTGGATCTGGTTTGAGACTGCATTCATACATATTATGTGTAATCCATTCTATTGTTTAAAGCAGAGGTGAACCCCATCTTTTGCTTTCATGATTCAGACAAGTAGGCTATGCAGCACTTTAAACTCGTTTTGAAAGTATGCAGTTATATAAAGTTATTGTGTTTACCAAACTTTATATGAACAAATATTTTATATTTTGTTCCTCCAATCATTTGTAAAATAAAATTAAAATAAATATGCTGAAAAGTTCAACTGTATTCTGATATACTGATATAGGTCTACTTATAAAGATTATAAAGTATGTCTTCATGTATGAATTTATTAGACTTTTTAGCAAGGCAAGTGTCTGTAAATTAGTTATGGATATTACATTTTAGTTCTATGGCTTTTATAGTAAAAAGAAAGATTGGAATATATTTGCTTTTTTTTAAACCCTCTGGAGAATGACTGGTAAAAAACACCAGCTGTAGTTCATCTAAATTATGTGCAACCAAGACACCAGCAACTAATACGACATCTGTTTAAATGCTTTCATGCTAATACACTCCTCTCAAATGGCGTCTTTGTTAGTGCGTCAAAGATTATTTACAGAATGAGTCAATTGCTAAATGGTTTCATGATTGTTGAGCGGAATCGCCGTAGGAGGCGGTTAGGACTATTGGAGGCTGTGAGGTCGAGCTCTGGCGCGCAGCGGGGCTCCTGTAGGAGCGGCGCTAATTGAGGAGGCAGAGTCGAGGCGGGCCAGTAGAGCACGGGAGCGCGAAGAGCTGGGGCAGGGCACGGTTCTTGGAGCTTAGCGTGTTGTTCAGATGTATAAAATATGAAAAAAAATTCTCTCTTCCTATCCCCTCTTTTGGCCTCGACTTGTCAACATAGATTCGCATTTTTCTTCTTTTGTAGTTTTTGTTGTGGATATCTGTTTTGTATTTGTCATAGGCCTATCTGATCGACATATTGTCTTTATGTGCACATATATCATAGCCGTTTGTATAAATGGTCTTTCTTCATCGAATCACACAGGGCTATGCTGGTGCCCGTTAGAGTTGAAAATTTGTTAGATTCTACGGTAAAGGCCGCATTAGTTATTATTATGGGCTAATTAATACACTTCAATACGCCAAGTGTACTTAATTAAGGGGATAGCTTTTTGGTAACATTAATAATAATTAACAAATTAATAATGTAATATGTATTTTAGCCTACTGCATTTCTACTAAAGTGTATAAAAACAGTTATTTAGAGTTTATATATATATATATATATTATTTTGTCATATGACGTACTGATATCAGTTGCGTTTCTCGTTTTAATTTGAGTTGGAAGGTGAATGCAGGTGCTCGCAGGATGTTGTCTCCAGCAAGCCTATAAGAGACGCATGTATGCTCGCTCATCACCCACCCACCCACCTGTGAGAATGTTTCGGGAGAGACTTTGGTTTTCAGACTTCTGTAACTTTACAAGGTGTTGTGGTGAAACAAAATCTGAATATTTCTAGTTTTCCACAGTTCATAGGATCTCATCCGAATTAACCTTCAAATGGGCTCTTGCACTCTGATCTTACGGCTGATCCTGTATCATAGCGTCTTGTGACCTCTAAATTACTCTGTAATAGAATTACAGTTTTTAATCCTGCTTGCCAGAACACCTCATCACAGGCTGCTGGGTCGAGAACAACACTCGCGGTATAGGCCTACACCTTTCAAAATGAATGCAGTGACATATATTTTTATGAAATTTGTAATTGAATTGTTAATCGACTTTATCAAATAAACGTCTTTGGTGATTCGTGTACTATCAAAAAACACTCTCCAAAGACAAGTAGTTTTCAGATCAAGGTATTGCTCTTATTACAGTTTAGAACCATGTCGAATAAAAGGAAAGACGAGTAGCCAAAACAGTAGCCTATAGAATTGATAAGGTCTCAACAATACGCCAGGTAAAATATAATAGGTCTAATGAAGTGATGTAACATTTCAGATGTGAGAAGTTCTGATAATGAATCTTTTAAAATATAGCCTAAAATTCTTTCAGAAGCAGCTAAAGATCTACAGTGAGGATGGAAATTACCAAAAGTAGGCTACTGTTTTTGTGTGTGTGGCATTTTACGTTATTTGAAACTACTATGTATTTTATTTATTTATTTAGTTAATTATTAATTATTTATTTGTATTTATCTTTTTACCCCATTATGGGATAACATGAGCAATACAAATACTTTATAAAATAAATGTACCATCATTAAATGTGTATAATAAAAAATAAATTCATGATCTGAATCATGAATTTACATTTTAAATATTTGTTTGGATGATGTTTGTTTATTTACTTATTTATTTATTTTTAGACGTTTAGCGGTTCCGACTGTTGTCGTCCATAGCCTATCTTCTGCTAAAGCACAGCTTGCCACAGTCGCAATAGCCTATTAATTCACGGTTTGGAATCCAGCTTCACGTACCTTGTTCTGTTCTTATTTGTGAGAAGGGGGCTGTTTCGGGAGGGAAAAGACCCAGTCTTGCCAAGAGTGGTTGCACTGACAGGCTATGCCGGGTCAGAGGGAACTGACGCTCATTGAGAACTGCTTGAATACACACGAATAGAAAAGTTGTGTTCAGTTAACCGATGAAATCAGAGAAAAAACAGGGCTGTACAATCTTTTCTTATTGCCGTCTGCGGACCAATTGCATTCATTTGTCTCTGTGCGACTAAGGTTATGGGAACAGTACAAATAATCTATTCTGCCTTTTTGACACCCTCGCCAGTTATAATAGTAGGCTACACATAGGCTTAGAGACTGGATGTGTATGAAAATGTTATGTTGACGTTGTCACGTAGGCTATATTCTGTAGCCTACTTCGTGTAGGCTATTCACATTGCAAGAACACCTGAGGGGGGAAAATCAACTGTGTAACTGAATTATTAGACACTAAATAAGCCATATGAATCTTTATATATACAGCAAGAGAGGGCAGTCTCCTTGCAATTCTGCGAAAAGTAGCCTATATCGTCTGAAGTCGCGACACATTTTCAAGATGTTTCTGTCGTTTTTTATGCAATGTTTATGTGATATCTAAGAAGCCAATATGCAATAGGCGATTCTGGTAAATTAATTTCTTCCAACACACCCAAATTATTAAAGGGCTGTTTGCCACCTGTTAATTTTATTCACAAATAGCTGAATTGATATTACTGTTTAAAAGAAAACTGCTCTTCTCATAACTACTTTATCTGTCCTAAACATATTTGAGACAAATATCTGCCGATAAATTAATGTAGTCTGAGAGGATAGATTGATAAAGATCAGTGTGAAGTGATTGGAGAACTCCATCAGCCAGTGATAGTCCATATCTGGCCACTGCAGATGAACTTGAGAGGTAAAAAGTAGTCCCTCGCGATCAACTATGAATACAAATCAAATGGTTCTTTATTTTAGCGCATTTAATCAAGCTCATTAGGATCAATGGGTATTCCCTTATGATCGCGGAGATTCAGACTTGAGAGGACGTACAAGACATACACAATGCACCCTATAGCCTAGAATTATGAACGTGAGAGAAATAATAAATAATAAACGCAGCCTTATTTAGCATTGCCGGTTGTGAGAGCTAAAAGTTTCGTCTAGTCTTTAAGTTATCTGTCGTAAAACTGATACACATGAATGGAGAAAGATCACAATGGACAAACTAAATAGCTATATAAACAATTTATGGTTGCTCTTATAAAACAAGGGAGTTTTTAATAAAAAAATATTTAGTCATCTATCTGGTTACAAATATCTAAACTATTCTTTAATAATAATCTTCGTTACATCGACAAATTAAACAAGTTGATTAAGCTATTTGTCACATCTTCAAGCCTTTCCTCTATTTTTGGCAACTAAATTAGAAGTGAGCAAAATCGGAGACGCACGAACGAGTCAGCTTCATGTTAGGTAGACTTACAACATTATATTGTTGAGTAAATAGGTATTCTCCATTCATAGGATAACCTTTACCCATAATATATTTTACGTAAATAAACTGTTTGTGTTTGTTAAAGTGCGCTGAAAAAAATCAAACAAACAAAACTTCTATATCAAGAACGGGTTTCTGTTTGTGCATGCGAGTTAGGGTTACTCGCCCAGAGGGAGCTTTCTTCTAGCATAGCTACATTTTGAAAGAAACGCCGTTTCGTTGACTGGGCCAGGGGAGGAGTCCTCCATGATTAGTCAATTTAATGGTGCCTTCACTTAAGTTTTGCATTGTGCACCTTAGCCACTGGCTATTAACAAAAAAGAATACGAATGTTCACCGTCACAGCGAATTTTGTTTAAAAACGTTTCTGTACTACAAATTGTTTGATAAAGAATTTTGGTGCATATGATACACTAGTGATCCACTTATTTAATGCTCTCCAAACTGGGGAGAAAACTTTTTGAATGTTGTTGTGTGGAAATTAGATTTTTTTTTTGTGTGGAAATGACACACATAATACAGTTTTATAACAAAATTGAATACTGTATTTTCAGTTTAGAAACGTATACATTAACAGAAACACGCAAGAAAGTAACATTGAATTATAAGCGCTGGACTGGAAACATGAAATAGACTTGGTCAGTCGATGATGATATCCAATATTTTGTCTTTTGCATTAATCTCGACTGATAATTCATGGTCACTATCGTTCTTTTCATGGCATAAAACAGAGAAACAAAACGCCTAGGGCACTTAATAGTTACGTTTTGACGAATAGTTTATGTAGGGACACCATGCCAAGAAAAGTGAACAGGGATATAAAAGAGAATGGGTATAGCAATATTATTTACACTTATTTCTACACATATATTACAGACTGGGAGAATGATCGCATTATTTAAGATATACATAATTCAATATAAAATCTGGAAATAGAAATAAAAATCTGACACAGTCATAACGATTCAGTTCCACATTTGACCAGTACCCCACACAGGCAGTGACAGAAGTGTAGTAAAAAGGTGCTTACGACTCAAATGATTGTCTGATGAACATAAAGGAAAAGAGGATTGCATCCTGGCTGCTCGTCGTCACTCGGACTAAAACAGAAAAAAGTTGATGGACACCGGTTTCTGGTAATTCCCTCTTCACGGTGGTCCTGGTAGACATAATAAACGTGGGGCATTTCCCCATATATAAAACGAAAAAAAAAAATAGATATATTTAGATATATATATGTATATATATCATGCAAGTGATGGGGTGGGGGAAGGTGTGTGGTCCAATGAAAGCGCTTGAAGAAAAGGCGTGCTTTTGTTTTTCTTTTTATAATAGTAATATCAATTGGTCCTTTTTCATCTTCCCCGATCATTAATAAAGTTTATTCAGGTCCTTTTTCCTGTATATATTTCTCTTTTGCGTATCATACATCGCATTCCGAGTCACTTGACGTTACTGAAAGAATTGATGTGCCCTTGTCGACTCGCTCTGTCATGCTCGAGACACTGGTCGTTGGACTAGCCGCAGTTGATGGCGACTCCGCCGAACTGCGTGGGGTGCAGCCGGATTCTGAAAGGGACCGCATGCCATTCTGCCCTATTGCTTGATGCTGGAGCCTATAGCAGAAAAGTGAGAGAGCGGTATGCTGTTAGAGTATAAAAGTCGTAGGCCATGTTCACTGAAAAACGCGCCTCCATTTTCACGTAATTATTATGCTATTTTAAACATAGTTCTTTAAAACGATATAGGTAAAAATATCTAATATAAATACAATAGATAAAAATAACATTTGGTTACATAGTAAAATAGATGCTACAGCTGTTTATTTATTTTACATACGATTACATAAAGCTTTGCGGCTACATGATTAAGTCTACATACCAAAATATTAGCATATGTTTATCGTCGAGATTTGATTGACTTCTCATGATATCTAGTAATGATACAATTAGTTATTGTATTTATTTGTATTTTTATATGTTCAAATGTCATTAGTTAAAGATGTCAGTTTTAGTATGCTGCTTAACCAAAGTGTCATAGTTCTTGTTTGTTTACCGATTTGTAATCATCCAGTCAAGTGCAATTTGTAGATTGATCCATTAAATAATATAAATCAGTTACACCACTCAACATGTTTTCTCATTCCCTAGACACAGTAGCACTTAGCGTTTAGGAGGAAAAATAATTTGACAACATCTGAAACACCACTCACTAACAAATTTACGCCGTGTTATCTGTAATATAATTAGGAAGTACACTGGGAAGTGAAACAATTAGCCTAATAATTTGCAAGATGTCAAATATAGCAAACACTGAGCCTTACAATAATTTGTAGCCTATAATGATTTATTTCTCAATGCATGTTTGTCCGCACAGTAGTTGTACAACTATATCTGTAAAAATGTCTAAGAATGTTAGTGATAAACTAGAATTATTTTGAATAGACAGTTAATTTCGGTAGATTTTACTTTTCCAAATATAGCAACAGAGAAATGCTATAGGCCTCCTTACATTACTTTTTAGACTTCATTCATATTTTGTATTATCGCTATATCCATCAGTTGGAATGACTGTTAAATTAAGGTTTAAATACTTGATGTGTAAAGACGATAAAAATACTAGCTTTTGTAACAGTGTAAACAGAACACAATAGCTTTGCTGTGAAGCATACACATTTGATTACATGTTATTTTTGCTATTTCAGATTTCATCAATGAATCAGGAGAACCTTTTCTATTTGCATCCTTTTTTTCACGCGTTAATAAAAATGATACAGGTATGTTTTATCTACTTGCTTTTATATTCTGGTTGATACTTTCTAAACAACTTACACATGGCACAAATAAAATGTCGTCGTTCTCGCTCCCTCGTCTCTAAAATCTATTTGATTCTGTTTTTACTGCAGTACTTTCTACCTTGTGTTCACATATTTCACAACAATTCATTTATTAGTATATATTTAGTACTAATGATGAAACACTTAAAGCGAACATTTCCATTGAAAGTTAATACACAACGTGACTGACCTGTTTTTTGCTGCCGCTGCCCTGTCTCGTTGTCTCCGGTTTTTAAACCAATTTCCGACCTGTGTAGGAGTGAGTCCAGTGGCTTGAGCCAGTTCCCTTTTCTTGCTGGGGTTTGGGTATGGGTCCTGAAGGTACCACTCCCGTAACAGACCTCGCGTCCGCTCTTTGAAACAATGCGTCTTCTGCTCACCGTCCCAGATGGTTCTAGGCAGGGGAAACTTCTTTCGCACCCTGTACTTATCAACCGGTCCTAGGGGACGCCCGCGTAATTTCTCGGCCTCCTGATAGTGAGCTTCAAGCCACATCGCTTGTAGTTTACCATGCGAGTCCTTGGTAAACTTGTGGTTCTCCAGAATGTGATAGAGATCACGAAAATTGCCCGTGTGAAAGGCAACCACAGCCCGGGCACGTAGGATGGATTCGTGCTTGTTGATCGCCTCGCAAGCACCCGGTGCCACTGGAAGCGACCATAGGAAGCGACCCAGCCGCTCTATGTCCCCGGTCTCCTCCAGCGTCTCGCAGACGCTGGCCACTTGCTCCGGAGAGAAGTTTAGGGTCGGTAGCTGAAACATTGACAAGTCTTCGGGAGACCTGGTGCTGGGCGCACTGCTCGCCAAGAGCAAAGGGCGATCAGCAAAGTTTGGCAGGAAGAAATGAGAGGGATAAAGCTCTAAAGGCGATCTGAAAACCATGGAAATGACCTGAGAGAGAATGAAATTTGCGAAGGAAAAAAGAACGACGAATTCGGATTGAATGATTCAATAGCTATCGCCTAATGACACCAGCCTCATAATATCTCCCCCTAAATCCACCGTGAGTGTAGCATTGAAATATTTTGTTTCGCTTTTCTATTGGTCTTCTTGGTGTCGTTGTAGGGTTGTCATGGCAGCCCTGCCAATCACTGTCAAGCGTGCCAATCATTAGCCAGTACGTAGAGGCTTTCACCACTTCGGCTGCACGCACGGGGGTTATCAGGAACTCCAATCTCAGCAGCACCCTCCCTCCCTTGACTCGCGTGAAGTCGAAGCAGAGTCTCGCCTATTTGTTGAATGGAATGAGCAATTAGTGGGTGGAATATTATTGTGATCTTAACGAGGCTCGTTAAAGTTAAGAAGATATGTAGGGAGAGAAGGCAGGGGTGGGGTCTCGGGATGACAGTCACGGACAAGGGGATTTAAATGAAGCGCTAAAACGGAATCTGCGACAGGATACACAGATAGGCTATTTCATTCGTTAGCCTCGTATGAAGCTGGAGAAGATACGATGTTGCGCCGGCACTCTTAACCTATAAATACAGTAGCCGTAAAAACAAGTAGCCTATTGCATTTTATATTTAAAAAGATCAGTTTGTTCGCTGTGTATACGCTGAAAACTTCAGGGTCGTTTTTTAACTTAGTTCGCATTTCGGTACGAATTGACTGCTACTCGCACACAGAGACAACCGTTTATAGTGGACGCGCATCTCTGTTGCTCCGCTGATGCTTTACTATGCTCAGAGACCGAACACTGGCCCATTGCCCGTGCATATTGAGGAATGCACGTGATCACTGATGCATATTTTATTTTATTTAAACAAACTTTTCTCTTTTTTCAGTTACAGATAGGCTATATACCAATATTGTGCACGACTGCAGATCGTTAAAATGAGAAAGCCCGTTTCACGAGAATGAAAGACATCATCTTTATGTCACGAGATTCGGCTTCCAATGGCGTGTTGGTTTGGGTTTCTTGGTCTGCATCAAAGAGTTTGTGCTGCGTTAGCCTATATAGTGCTTGTGTCAAAAATGTAGAGTCCAGGAGGCATAATGAGACGCAGCGTCCAGACTTTCTCTAAGCTAATGCTGAAATAATTTAATGCATTTTCCAGAATTGTTCAGGGATTCAGAACTCGTATGTCTCTTTCGGATATTCAATTCCATCTTTCCAAATTATTATTCATGCAAATGGGATAATACAATTTATTTGTATTATTTTTTTTATTTCCTACTTTAGTATTATTATAAGATTTACATATAGCTAAATGTAGTGCAAGCTCGCGTGTGCTTAGCAAAATGAGGGGCGGGGAAGAGATCTTAATTGATGTATTGGGTCATGTTGTGTCACCAGGATCAAATCTGCTTGTTCTCCTGTCTCAGGAAACTTAAGTGAAGGAATTCCAAGAGTCACTTGAAGTGGTTCCTTTGGAAAGATTTTTGGACTGGAAATAACCTGTTATTTCATTGTTGACCGTATTTTAAAATCATTTGGTCAAGCTTTTTTACATTTATAAAAGCTCTTTATTCTGGCATACGATAAAGGCCTTGCTCTCTAACATGCTTAATGCATACATTTTGGTAACATCAGTGTTTGCATGTCACGGTTAAAAGATGATTTGCAAAAAGTACTCGCACGTAATAGTGGAAATGGCTTAAAACAGAAAAAACGTGGCAAGTTGTGCAAATTCACTTTGTTTAACATAGCCTTTGTTTTCGTTAAGCAAGTCATTAGCATCCCCAAATAAGTTCATTCACCTGGTTTAATCGTCTGTTTATCCCCTAGCTTTCATTGCTCTGTTCTGTGCCAAAATCAGCAGGAGGCAAGGTCCTCAATACTGATGAATGTTTAGCTCCGTCTTTGTTTATTTGCTGACGAGGACTATGAAATAAGAATGCAATAGACAGTGGATTATTTCGCAGAACATAATATTATTGAAGCCTGTGTTTCTATAATAGTTTCGGTATTTTTGAGTGAAGTGACATCAGGGGTTTGAAACTTAACGCGTAATTTCAGCGTTCACTCTCTGAGGAGCTCTGAGAGAAATATAGCTTAAATAAAGATAAGTGTCGTCAGCATGCCAGAGATCATTGAGAAGAGTTCGGTCGTATGAGAAGGTAAGCAAACCATTTCTTTGCTCTCTGTTCAAACTTACTCTCACTTCTTATCACACGAAAATGTGTCCTCCCATACTCTCACCAATGTTGGCAACTATGCGGTTAACATGCATGAGTAATTTTGTGCATTGTGTGGTGAGTCAGGGACTTGCAAGTGTTTGAGTAGGAAAGGGCACGGGACAATGCCTTCTCCGGTTTATTTCATTTTAAACATTTATTCTGTTTTTATTTTATTTTAATTTTTTTACGTCCACTTAGGTCATTACACATTGCCAAACAGGAAATCGATCTCCAGGTGACGGCTGCAGAAACATAGTTCTATCAAGAGACCTCTTCTCGGAAGCAGTGTGGTTTGAGTCTTTCTAGTTTTTCTCTTTTCTTAAACTAACTAATGAGCTGTGAAATTTGACGTGGTTCCATCGATTTTGATTCAATGCTCACTCTTTTTTCCTTTTATGTCACGTCTCTTTCGTCTGTGTTTTGCGCTATTTTCCCTGGTTTCATCTAGTTATAAATAGGCTGATATAAGCTGTTTTCTAGTGCTATACTGCAGCAGTACCATCCAAAATGGACTTGATTTAAATGTGGCTATGAGTTCTGTGTTGCTTGCACAAAAGTGGACATCTTTGCATCATGTGAGTTTGAATCATATTACTTATTTTTAAAATAGCTAATTGTTCCAAGAGACTCACCAGAGAGTTGATCAAGTTCTTAAGAGTGTTTTGGGCTTCGTAAAAGACACCAAGATGCAGATTATAAAGCGAAAGTGGTAGAATAATCAAAAAACATCGTTCAGTACCACTCAGAGCCATGCGTATTCCCAGAATCTCGCTTGTGATGTTATCAGCCTCTGCCGGGACGTTGCTCTCCACTCCCTGAATTAAGCGAGACAAGTGCAGCTTGCAGCGTTGTGGGGCCGTCGTAACGGGGCGCAAATGTCCCTTTCTATTCGCTCTGCTCAGGGTCTTAACCTCGGCTGTATTTTGAATCTGCTTGGCTTGTTAAATGTAGGTAGCACAATGGATGCGTTTTATTACTTCTGCCTATATGATGTCACACATAGTTATGTAGGTAGGCAATATACCATTCAGAATAAAGAATATTAAGAAGAAAAAAAAAGTTTAGAGTGATAAATGTTTGAGATGTGTTATTTGAAAAAGGAAATTTGGTCATTTTATAATTTTGTTATATGCCGATCATCGAAATCACTCTATGAATTTCTCTATGGTTAACTGATTTGAGCATTATTTTTTATTTTTTTATAATTTACGTGCATTGGATATAGTAATAATTATTTTAGTCATTAGTTATGAGTTCCTGCAACCTTAATGATAAAGTAGATTGGCCCCCCCCCCCCCCTTTTTTTTGACTGGGGGAGGGAAACAGGAGGCGAAATGGGAGCACCATTTTCAACAGAGATGCCCCCCTCCACCCCTCCCCCTCCCTCCATTTTTTGTGTGGTCTCATTAAGTGGGCATCCTGCTAGGTCTGCGGAGTTATACGGGTGCTGTCCAATCACTGCATTTGCACGGCTTGTTAGCGACATTTAATGAGGGTTCTCTGCG
>NW_015505247.1:1531717-1537918 GCF_001515645.1 Sinocyclocheilus grahami | reverse complement strand
ACCCTGAATATAAAGTTGATTTGCCCCCCCCCCCCCCTTTTTTTTGACTGGGGGAGGGAAACAGGAGGCGAAATGGGAGCACCATTTTCAACAGAGATGCCCCCCTCCACCCCTCCCCCTCCCTCCATTTTTTGTGTGGTCTCATTAAGTGGGCATCCTGCTAGGTCTGCTGAGTTATACGGGAGCTGTCCAATCACTGCATTTGCACGGCTTGTTAGCGACATTTAATGAGGGTTCTCTGCGTACCAAGTGAATGGCGCTTCAATGTTAGATTTACCTTGTGTCAACTCGTTACTTCTAATGAAGCCATTGGAGGTTTCGCTTGTGAATGGAGCCGGACGCCTGGAACCGCAGGCCCTCTTTCTTCCGGTTTCTCTTAGAGCTTTGGCTTGGCCCAAATCCATAGTGTGTGGTGTGGGTGGTGAGGACGTGCACTGTATTTTTTTGATGAGTCGGGGGGAGTAACGGGGATATTCATATACAGATAGCTACGTTGTATCCATTCTATTGTGCGTTAATTGATTATGTTGATTTTAGGACCTTATTCAGGAATCATACCCTTGCCCTTGGAGTGATAAACTCTTCTAGTAGCTTCCCATCCTCGCGATAAATGTAGGCCTACAACCACAAATATACTACTACACACAAGGCACTTCTTTAAGATTAGCCACCACAATCTATATTTCCACTGATTTGACATTTAGAAAAAGATTTTGTTCAAGTGTTGCACTGTGCAACAAGGCCTTTAATCTTGATGTAAATGTTTTAGAGTGTCTAAAACGGACTGGTGTATAATCAGTTACTCAAAAGAATAATAATTTAAATAATAGTGATGATGATTATAAAGAATGTGTACAGTACACTCTAAAAAATGCTGGGTTGTTTCAACCCAATGTTGGGTCAAATATGGACTAACCCAACTGTTGGGTTAAATTTTGGTTAAATTTTTAAATTAGCTTTTTAACCCAACAGTTGGGTTAGTCCATATTTGACCCCACATTGGGTTGAAACAACCCAGCATTTTTTAGAGTGTATGACGACTATGGGCTGAATATCTTTTTGTATCAACCTGAATGTATTCTAGACAATCTGCTGTTAAAATAATAATAATAATAATAATAATGAAATAAGATAAGATAAATAAATTCAAATATAATAAATAAAAGCTCGTCTATATAAAGAGTATGGTCAGATATGTTACTATACTATAGGTAGCCTGATGTGAGGCATTTAACCCTAATTAGAAATGATGTGTATAAGGTGTTTGCTTTTACAGTGACCGACATTAACATAATACAATTAATATACTAAGTAAAAAAATACTATAACACAATATAATTACACAAATTAAGGAGAAAATAAATACTGGATGATTAAGGACTGTCTTTTGGTTCTATATTAGATTCATTCAAGGTTTGATATGAGACTTGATTTTCTCGAAATAATTTAAAAAAGGGTTTAAAATGTGAAAGAAGCATGTCGAGATGTAGGTTTCGTCGATTTAATATTTTATTAAAAAAGAAAAAAGAAGAAGAAGGAGGAGGAGAAGTAGGCCATAGCAATTCGACGTGGTTAAATTTGATTGTTGTACTGCCTGTTGTCATTTACTCAGGTAGGGTTGTTTTGTCAATCTTGATCAGATGCAAAGTGACACGATATAACCATTGAGGCTGCTGTCATAACGACCCGTGGCAACCCGACAATAATTCATAAACGCTGGCAATCTGTCACATTGCATCTACGAGGAGTTTTCTATTAGAGGTTTTAAATTGGCAGAAAGTGAAACACGGATCTGCCCCTAGAAAGACAACCCAAACTGGAGCAAATCGTCAACATGCAAATTATTAGCGCCTCAGTTGAGCTACTGCTGAAAGGACAGACCCATACATGAATTTTGCTCAGTCTCTTTGTCCATTCTCCCTTAGTCATTCATGCTATATTATGATTCATTTAAGGGATGTTAGAAAAATGAAACTCAGATGTATATAGGTGGGAAATTTGAAGATTTTCACTTTAACATTCTTCCTACACTTAATTATATTATTTCAGTAGTTTTATCATTTGTATGTCTGATTGATTTGTGGATTAGGACACGTTTTCCACGTTTTAAAATGCCGTCCACCATATTATCACTGTACTTTGGATATAGCCTGATGCTTTTGACAATCCAAAATAGACGTGCTGAACTTTCAAATATAAATTCGAGGGCTGAACTTTCAAAAATGTATAAGCCTACTACATTCCTTGTCATAATAATACACTACATAACATTTTGATCAAATACAATGATAAAGATGGCATTTCCATAGTTTGTTTGTTTGTTCGCGGCTTACTTGTTCACATTTAAGCGAATTTCAGTGAACACAGTGCCTAATAATGCAAAATGCAACCTGGCTTTCCTTACACTGCCTAAACTGCTGTTTAACATAAGCCTTCTCCTCGTCCTTCATTTGACAGGGAGTCAAGTGACTGAAAAATGACACGAGTGAAACCAGCATATTTAAATGGGACAAGCCCTGCTATTGTAGCTTGACGTGTTTTTGTTCCTGTTATCGAGAATGACAGTGAGTGTTGCTCGAGAATAATAAATAATAATTGCATTTTGTTTTGCTCACATCAGGGTTTTTTGGGGGATTTGGACAAGAGACACATTTGAATGTTTTAGTTTGTGTATTGGTATTCGATTGATGTGCTTAATAAGGGTGTTGGTTCTTAAATTCTTGATCATTTATCAGGTTATATACAGTCAGACACCAGATATAATGCAGGACACTATAGTTTATTTTTGTAAGTGAGGATAGCAAAATAAAGTAAACTGTGACATATTATACCAAAAAATTATTCAAACTGATAAAAATCAGTAAAATGGGACAAGCCCTGCTATTGTAGCTTGACGTGTTTTTGTTCCTGTTATCGAGAATGACAGTGAGTGTTGCTCGAGAATAATAAATAATAATTGCATTTTGTTTTGCTCACATCAGGGTTTTTTTGGGGATTTGGACAAGAGACACATTTGAATGTTTTAGTTTGTGTATTGGTATTCGATTGATGTGCTTAATAAGGGTGTTGGTTCTTAAATTCTTGATCATTTATCAGGTTATATACAGTCAAACCGAGAATTATTCAGACACCAGATATAATTTATTATTTTTTTTACTAGTGGGTGCAGGACACTATAGTTTATTTTTGTAAGTGAGGATAGCAAAATAAAGTAAACTGTGACATATTATACCAAAAAATTATTCAAACTGATAAAAATCAGTAAAATTGAAGAAAAAAAATTTGACCAAAAATTATTCAGACACTTTGACCTGACCATGTTTTGCTTAAGTGTTATCTGTTTAGTACACAGTTTAGTTCTTATCATATTTTATTACCATTTCTAAACTATAGCAAATAAACTGTGATAATGTGTGAAATGTTGAAGGTGTCTGAATAAATTATGGTTTAACTGTATATTCCCATGTATTTGATCATTGTATCATTAAAACTTTTTCATGTTAAACAATAAATCTAAAAACACTGACTTAGTGTGTCTGCATGACCTGTGCTGACCTACAAAGGTTCTCATTTGTAAAGGTTACCAGGAAGTCCTTTGGTAAACATGTTGTATTAAAAGAGCTTATCTCTGATATCAACTTACAGTTATTCCAACTCACTTGAGAAAGAAAAAAGTTCATAAAAAGTCATTAAGCAGAAGTTAAAGTCTTACAGATGACATGCATATGCAACCAATGCAAATTATTTATTACTGATTGGTCATTGTCTAAATCTTGCTCTGTCCTTGCTAGGACAATTCCTTGATATGTATAATAAAATGTTTAACTTTTCATTTAATTTTAGCAGTTGAAATATTAACTTACCTTGACTGCAGTTTAAGTCAAGGAGGTGAATACTGAGCTTTTTAGGCCTACTTACGATTTCTTGGCATTAACTTGGCAGTGACTGAAAGTGTAGAATCTAGAACTTGTTATTCGTGGGTGAAAAGCATCTGTCGAATAGGATTTCTGTCTAAAGAAGAGTTTGACCACAGAGATCAATAGAGGATGTGCGGATTGCTACAGAAAATGCAATACACTACATCGCTGTGACAGGTACAAGGAGCTACTTTGAGGAGACGCGCCAAACATCAACAGGTAGATCTAGACTCTAACGAAAAGCTGAAATTAAAAAAATAAAAAAATAAAAAAAACTCTAAGTATTGCTGGATACAGCAGGGGGTTACAGTGGGTTGGGTGGGGGTAGGGGTTATTGCAGTGGTTCTCAAAATTTTACATTAATTAAAAAATGTACTAAACAAATATAAGCTATAATGTTTTTGTTATGTAAAATAATTTTGTTTTTCATATATTATTTTCAGACATGAGCAGACCTGTACTCACGTTACGCATTTAACGAACACTTACAAGCGCGCACTTTGCCAGAGTTCAATTCAAATAGTCATCAGCAGCCTCTTTGAGCAACAGAGTGTACACATTTGCTATTAAGGGAGAAAAACGAAATGTGGAAAATGCCAGCGAAGGAACACATACAAACAAGAGTAGTCGCAGCAGTGAAAGTAGGAGAGTGCTGGACTTTCGGCACCAACTTTCGGTTTGCCCCGCCACTCACTTGAAGATGTTCAGGCTAGAGCCCTGCACGGGTCTCAAATATAGGCCCTATAGCCCGGCCGTGTCCGACAGCTTATCAGAATTACCGGCCGAGTCTGACCCGAGCTCGTCTTTTTTCCCCCCTTCTCCGAAAACAGCTTATAGGCTACTATTGTTTCAGCTATATTAAAACAGTTCAGTTTTGTATGTAATGACAAAGTGATTATATTTCGTTTCGTTTATTTATTAAGTTAATTTAGAAAAACGTTTGGAGCATTTTTTTGGTCGTTAAATATAAGTTTTTGTTTTTTAAAGTAATGACCAAGCGGCCAGCGGCAGACAGTGAGCTGATCATAGCCTATGTTTCATATGCTATCATATGTCTATATCAATTTAGCCTTCTCAAATCATCACGACTTGCCTAAAATAAAATCTATAGATATAAAACAGTTCAAGCATATAACAATGTTTTAACGTTAAACCTAGATAAATGTGCGCTGTATCCAATAGTTTGTGCGGAGAGTGGAAGCTAAAGCGCGCTTTGCAGGACATGGAGGCGCCAGCGCGATCACTTGCATTTTTTTTTCAGTGGATACGCCATAATTTTTGCTCATAAAGGTAAGAGTAATACATCATTCGTAACTGTAAAGGGTCTACTTTTATTTGTGTGCTCTCACAATATCAACAAAACGTTGTGCTTTTATAAAATAAAGAAAACAAACACGATAGGCTTTCTGCCGTCTCGTCTTTGAACAGGAGCGCTTACAAAAATGAACCGAAACTCAGCGAATACATGCCTCACAGACATGATAAATATATATAGAAAGCTTTAAATTATTACTTAACGAAATAAAATAAAACAAATCAAAAACAAAAAAACTTTCATTATAATCATAATCCGTAAAGATTCACTTCTCTCTAAAGGTGCGTCTAATGAGGAGATGGCGAGTCAGGATCGGCAACTTCATCCTTGCGACATGGACTCAGAAATCACTAGTTTATTAGTAAATAATTCAAATATCTCCTTACTATTTCCCCCTGTCACATTCATGGTAATTACTTTTGCCTGTGCTTTGCGGCAAGCTTTAGCCTATTGCATGCATTTGAACGCAGATCTCTTCAGCTGCGCTGACGGCACGCTCGTTCTGCAGCTGCGGGACACAAAACACCGTCGAGCCGCTCTCGACAGTCGCGGTAGCACGGTCTCGTGTTGTTTCCACCAGCGCTGCAAATTTTTTTTTGCAGTTTTAACTATGGCGTAAAAATTGTCCCGAAGCCCGGCCGTAGGGGTGTAAAAAAGTCGGGGCCCGTTGGGCCCGGGCTGAAATGCAGGACTCTAATTCAGGCTAAAGGAAACACCCGTACTATACAGCAATCATCCTTAATTGCAGAAATGTGGCAAAGCATCTCTGGAGAGAACCTCAGATTATTAAATTCGAAAGTGCTTTCCATATTTGGATCATCAACAGGCTACATTTGTGAACGCACATTTTCTGCAATGGCGCGCGTCAAGTCACGCTTCCGTGCGCGTCTTACAGACTGCAACTTACAATCGCAATTTCACTGTGCTGTTACTCCTTTCGAGCCGAATTTCACAAAATTGGTCAGCTCC